>NC_036459.1:0-145000 GCF_002775205.1 Xiphophorus maculatus
CTGGTAGTCGCTGCTCCCAAAGGGGATGCAGTAGCAGAGTCCGCTCTCATGGCGGTGTTTGACCTGATGCTCTGCGTCGGCATTTATCACACACAGCAAGTTTTTCTCCAGCAGCTCTGAACTGCTCAGCACCGAGCCGTAGTACGCGAAGGACGCCACAAACCTGCAGGACAGACAGAAACTAGATCCTGAGACTGTTTTTGACCTGGATGCTCCGTTGTTCCCCTTCCTGCAGCTCCGGGTTCAGGTTAGCAGCTTACAAAAATATAAATGCATGTAAATGTAGACTTTGACACTTTTGACACAAAGTGCTGTAGTAAACAGAAATAAAAAACACACAACTTTATTTTCACAAAAATCCTGAACTCAGAAGCAAATAGGTGACAAGAATTTTTACGAGACCAATGTACTGTAGTGTTGATGGTGATGGACTCGGACTGATTCTGACAGCATGTTCTCAAAGATGAGCAAACTTTACCATGAGTACCAGAGCAGGAGGGACGTCCTCCTGAAGGTGGGACTGAACAGAATCCTCCAGCTGCCACGTTCCCTCTGGGAAACAAATGTCACGCCATAAATCTATTTTTTCTCTTAAATGTGATTTTAAGATCAGCATGTCAACAAAATGCATCTTCTAAAGGGATTACACACACACACTCACCCCTACATGTTAAACACATACATAAAAACCACTGAACATGACGGTAACAGCTCAAGTCATATTTTGAAACAAACACAGCAGAAAACAATGGATTAAGGCAGGCAACCATCAGTCATCTGAAGTTTATGCTTATGATTTTTTCTGCTTCTTATCATAATGAAACAAGAAGAGAATTGTCCATTGCTGTTCCTAGACGCTTCCCTTTAGAGGGTTTTTAAGCCACTTCCAACTTTGATGAGATCTGAGAGCAGAATTAAACTCTGACGTCTGTCCTGGCCTGAGAGCAGAGGGACGTCTGGGTTTTCCGTCTGGACGTGTTAACTCAACAACAGAACCTGGTCAACGCAGAAGAAAATGGAGAGATGGACAGAAGCTCCCAACTTCGCTCTGGGTGAGATGGATTTTAAATGGGAAAATATGCAGCAACAGAACTACTGCATCATTGTTTGAGCCATGATGCAACATCAGGCCACAGCAAGAATTGCAAGTCTTCACAGTAGTCAAGGTATTTCCTGTGTAATTCTAGGAAGATGAGACAGGAAGCAGAAAATACCAGAGCAGGCTCCACCAGCCGTCCAGGAGGAAGAGAAGCTCGGTTCATTCTGGCGATCCTCTGCAGGGTTTTGACGGCAGCATCGACTTTCCCTGCTGACACGTTGTAACGGGCCGACTCAGGAATAAACTGGGGGATGTCAGTTCAAACAGAAACATCACATGCTTTGACTGGGACAGGCATGACAGAAACACACAATTGGAGCAGAGCCTGCACCTTGAAGAGGAAGATGAGGATGATGCTTGGTGTGATGGAGAGCCGGATCATCCATCTCCAGCCCATAGTGGGAACCACCAGCATGCCAAGGAGGATGATGAGCATGGAGCCGGTCATCCAGAAGATCTGAAACACAAAGAGCTTCAGTGCTTCTGTTGTTTTGAGAAAGAAAGGTTGAGAGAGCAGAACTCACGGTGCCCAGAGGCAGCAGGTAGGCTCGATACTTGGCAGGGATGAACTCTGTCTTCAACACAAACCTAAAGAGCAAACAAACCATGTTTAGCTAATCAGAGAGCAGGATTTTCAGTCTATTGCTGCTTTGTGTGAGCTGACCCCTGTGACACTCCTGCAACGCCGCAGCCCACCATGCTGCGCAGGAAGATAAACCAGCCGTACGTTGGAGCAAACGACGTGAGCAGAGAGAAATAGGCGCTCCACACATAACCTCCAAACACAACCTGAATGAAACACAAAGACCCAAGAAGAAGCACACAGAAAAAAATCAATGGCACTGCAACTGAAATCGGTCATTTCCTACCTTCCAGCGTCCGTATCTGTCAGCGATGTAACCGGCCAAAACTCCACAAACCATGAAGCCGACGAACACCATCTGAAGGAGACATTCGGTCAGTCAGTCATCGACAGCGTAAACGCTAAACGTCCTGTACTTGTAGAGCGCCAGAGGACATTCAGTCACTCACAAACTGATGGTGGTGAGTTACTGGATCGTAGTCACTGCTGTCTGACAGAACCGAGTGTCATAAAGTCAAATCTTCACAATGTAGGCTGAAATAATCCCTTATTAATGCACTCTATTCATTCTGGTGTCCTAAAAGCGATGACTATGACTGTTAAATTATGTCTAAATGCTTTTGAAGCGGTTATGATAAACTGTTCATTTGGATACATGCTAAATAAAACTAGTTTCCAACATTAACACTAAATGAATGAACACGTCCTCTCTGTTCTTATTATGGACTCCTGAAAACAGAAAATGTTGGGAACCAGCAACAAATGTGGCCGTCGATGAACAAACTGTCCGGTTGGAACGTGGTGAAGGTGGCAGCACAGATCTTCTGCTCTCCATCCAGATAAACGGCCTGACATCAGCCTGACTTTGATCAGGTTCATAGCAGGAAAAAGAGCATTCTGGGTAAAAGTTACAGAAACAGCAGACATGTTCACATTGGTAGTCCGGCCTCCTCCAATCAATACCTGATCTTTATTCACAACATTAGCTTCAACAGTGCAATACCATCATAACAAGTAGGATTTCCATGCGACCGTATGATTTCTGGGAGTGAGCTGTTAATCATATCTCGTTACACACAATTACACTAAAATTTGTCACACAAATGGAAAAACGTGGCAAACTTTGATCCACCACCCTTCAGCTAATCGTTTGCTGAAGCTTCTTCTCCGGTTTTCTCTTCACCTGGATTTGATGGACCTGGAACAGACTTCCTGCTTGGCTTTTCCACATTTAGTTCAAAGAGAGGTTCCCCAAGGTCAAAGGTCATGGTCAGGAGGAGAGTCCAGGAAGTTTTGCAGGACCATGTTAACAGCCGTCTCTAGCTAAAGACATTCCTGAAGTTGCACATTTCCAGATAAAACAGGAAGTGGTCTGGCCCAAAACTGTCTGGGAAAATGAGTTCTGGTCTGACACAACCAAACTGGAACCACAGGTCCAAAACGTATCACTGGAAGGAAACCGTACCATAGCAAAGCATGGTGGTGGCAGCATTATGCCCATGAACTGAAGGTACTGTGAAGGTTGAGGACCTTAGGAACTGGTCTAGATATCAGTGGGTCCAGATGAACAGCAGAATGGCTTCTTAGGAGGAACATTAGAAAAGTTCTGAAACATTCAGGATTCAGAACTCAGTCTGACAGAAACCTGCAGGTTCTCATGAAGGCAGCTACTCTGAAGCTGCTGCTTTGTCCATCTGACAGAGCGAGCGAGAGAGAGAGCTTTCACAAGGCAGGTTGGGAAGATCATTGAATGGTGAAGATGTGAGATGATGCCAGAGTTCTACCAAAAAGAACTGATAGCTGAATCAAAAGGCAAATTATTACTTTTCATCTCTGAACTTTGAAGCAACCAGGTTATTGCAGTCCAGACATTTTTCTCTCTACCAGAATAGTTTGTCGTCAGTTAATTGTACAATCTCAAATTATTGTTGAGAAACTTCAAAAAAAAAATCATCATTTTTACCATCACACAAACCTGTCATTTCAACAAGGATGTGTGTTACTTTGAGGACCTCTGTCTGGAGTTTGGGATCCTCAGGAGGATCTGGAGAGGGAGGAAGTGTCAGGAAATCATACCTGCAACCTAACACAATATTCTGAGGACAACCAATATGAAAAAATAAACCAGAAATTAGGTCGTTGTCATCATCATCCTGCACTTATAAAGTTTCTTGGTTTCCTGTTTTAAGAAGTCTGAAAGCAAAACTTTCAGACTTCCATCTTCAAAACATGAATGGACTGATATCATCCTGATCTGTAGTCATGGATCCTGGAGCGCTCTCCTTTTGTTCTCCTCAGAAAAATCCCTCCAGACAGAAGTTCAGCTTCTTTTCAAATCTTGAGTACCAAACTATTCAGAGATTGTGCCAGTCCAGTTCTCCAACAGTTTCTTGAGTTAATGAGGGTTAATAAAATGTTAGTTAATAAAATGTTCGAAATGTTATCAAAGTTCTGCTTTGAATGTCTCCATAACCTCTGCACTGCAGCTCACCTTCAACAACATTTCAGATCATTTGAGTGACGTTCAGCTGAGTTTTATCAAAGATATTTGTGACACAGAGTTGAGTTTCTGCGTGGTTTGGCTTGGATGACAGAAACTCACCGTGGAGACGAGGGCGACCTGCCAGTCCTCCAAGCGCCACTCGCATCGAATCTCTGGAGAAACCACAGCTAGCAGCATGATCTCCATGGCTTCCACAATCTGCACAAAAACACAGCGTCAGTGTGCAGATGTCCCGCCTTCACTGCAGCTCTGCTGGGGCGAAGACAGACTCACATTGGCACTGCCCATGATGACAAACAGCAGGACATGGAAGCGTCCAAAGCCGATGGTTTCCACAGCTTGCTCCACAGTGAACTTCTCATCTGCTGCAGCTGAAAACAGTCCAGAGATTCTTTGGAGATTAAATTCCTCCAGATCTGCACAGACGTCCACCTCCACTAGATTTATCTGGAGAATCTGTCGCACAGCTGGAGCAAGTCATGGACTCGTTCTGTCATCTTGTTGGAAATACTATGTTCCCTCACCAGCTCTCTATGAGAAACACCTGACCAGTTGCTGGTTAACACAAAGAGTCACTTAGCCAATCATGTGACAGCAACTCAACACATCTAGACATGTGGAAAACAACTGACTGAAATTTAAAGCAAGCAACAGAATGGAGAAGAAGGGTGTAAAGGACATCAAGTAATGGAGTTTTATTTTGAAGGACTAGAAGTGCTAACTAGTTCTAGATGACAAAAAGGCAACAATAACTCAAATAGCCACTGGTTACCACCAAAGCATGCAGAACGGGATCTGTGAATGCACAACACGCCGAACCTTGAAGCAGATGAGCTACAACAGCAGAAGACCAGACCAGGTGCTACTTTCTATCAGCTAACAGGAAACTAAGGCTACACCAAAACTGGACCAGAACAGGTTGGGGGAACAATACTTGGTCCAATGACCATCTGCCAGTACCAACTGAGTCTCAGCTGAGCCTTCCAGCAGGATAACGTCATTTCATCCAGATCAGACCATCTGCAACGTGGACTTGTCTGTTCTCCAATGGCTTCCTCTGAAGTGCAGCGCATCGTTAGGAAGTTTGTGACCTGGAGCTTCTCACCATGGATCTGTAGCTGATTGATTTGTTGTCATTTCAATATGCACCAAAATCTCACTGGAATGTTTCTGAAACTCTTGTTGAATCTCAGCCACAAAGAGTCAAAGCAGTCCTGAAGACTGGTACCGACCCGGTTCTGGCAAGGTGTACTTAATAAAGTGGCCAGTGAGACTGTGTGATGGGAACTTTTGTATGCATGTTGGAAGGGAAAATGTACATAATTATTATTGCAGTTTATTGTTTGATAATTCCTCCTTACATATGATGCGACTTCCATGTGGATCTTTAGTTGCACCTTGAAATCTGTAATTAATCAGCAAAATAATCAGATATCTGGAAACTTCATCAATACTCCAGACTTCTAGCCTCTCATCCTCCGATTTCTCTCTTCTCAGATGAATAATTATATTTTTCTAAATAATTATCTGTCCAGGTAAAACCAGATGTGTCAGCATTTACCTGATCATCAAACTCACCATTGTTGCTGTTGTTGCCCTGCGAGTTGCCTGTAGGTTTTTCTTGCAGTTCCACCTGCTGCAGATGGATGGCGCTCACCAGCTGAGTTTTCATAGAGTCCGTCATTATAAAAGCAGGAGTGTCAAACTCCAGTCCTGGAGGCCCGGTGTCCTGAAACTTTTAGATGAGCCTCTGCTGAACCACACCTGAACAGAATAATGAGGTGATTAAGGTTCTGGAGAACTGATCCACACCAGGATGAGGTGATGAAGCCGTTTCATTCCAGGGTTTTGTATCTGTGGCTCATCTAAAACCTGGAGACCTGGAGTTTGACAGCCTGTCCTAAAGCAAGAATCGTTTCTTTCAGAAACATTTCCTTTCCTGCAGCACCAAACTGAAACCTCAGACTTTACTCACACTGTCAGTCGCTTTCCATCAGTTTTACAAGGATTTGCCAAATTAGAGCCACCGCTAATTATATTTGACTTTTTCTATTTTCCCCGATGCTTTAATTAACTCGTCAAAATCAAATTAATACAAATGTTTTAAAAATAAGTGTTTGTGGGTCTTTTTTTGCTCATTTACAACATATTTAATAATAAACTGAATATCAACATACATGAAGCCTGTTTGTGTTTTTTTTTGTTTTTTTAATTCAACAGTAGCTGGAGAAAAGAGACGGTCCGGACCGGGAATCGAACCGGGGACCGCAGTGGCTCAGGCTCTTCTCCCTCAATATTAGTCGGTGGTCTCGAGTTCTACACCTCACCTGTACGCACTCAGGTGTTCCTACGCTCAACCGGCTTTAACGTGCTGACGTCGGTGGGCGGAGCTTACCGATCCTGTGCCGTATGTGAGATCATCCGTACCTGCTGTTGTTCGGAAGGAGGTCCGTGTTTAAAGCGCACTGGACCCAATGGAAGGAGCGAACCGACTCACCCTGATGTTGGAGCCGAACGCTGATCCTCTGCTGGGTTTTCATGCCGCAAATCGTCGCAGTGAAGATGAAGAAAAGCTCTGCTCCTCCTCCTCACCTGCTCAGGTACATCAGGAAGTATCACCGAGCCAGCGGGTGGAGGGAGCTGCGTTCGGCGATAGGAGGAGTCCGGTTCCGCCCAAAGCCTGCAGGTGAGGAGGATCATTAACGCAAACAACAGAGAACCAGAACGACCAGAAAACAAGTTGGGAAAGAAAAGGAGCAGCCCAGATTTCATCAGCCAGACTGGAACCGAACCAGAACATAAATCTGCTGTGTTTACTGAGCAGTGACTCAAAAGTAACGAAATATGGAGCTTTCTGGGTTGAACATGTTCTCTATCAGGATAAAAACATCTCCAGAAATAAACAGGTCTTTGTGTTTTGAGATCAGAGGACTTTACAATAAAAGCAACGCTAATTTTAAGAAACACTTTAAAGTTGTTTTTTTTATCCCATATAAGAAATGATTTTCCAGCACAGCAGAGAAGCATTTAGAATGTTTAATCTGTTTAAAGTGAATAAAACCAGAAAATGTTCACAAATGACAACAACGGGTTTGACTCCGAATGTCTCTTTAATGTCTGTTAACACAATCAGTCGGACTTGAAACACCAGATTACGAAGCTCACAGAGCGTCTAGGAGGCGAGGCTCGCCGTGAGACCCTGAGACCCGGCCCGGACCGCCGGTCCCGCTTCAGATCACAGCTGGACTCACCGGGTCAGGGCGGGCCGTCGGGTTCTGAAGAACAAACAGGAATGTGGTTGAGCTCAGAGCAACAGCCGAGTGGATGTTCCTTCATGACAAAACTGCAGTTTTCACTGATGACCAGAGATTCTTCATTTCTCAGAGTGGGGTCAAAGGTCAAGGGTTGTTCATCACTTTGTTTCCTACCCAGAATTAGTTTGGATGAACCCACCCTGCGCGACCACAGGTCTTTGGCTCCCATTCTGGGTCTCTTTGGACCCAACTCAAGCTTTGACTTTACAATCAACTCATGGTTCGCCTGGCAGCCTGGAGACCATGAGGACGGTCCAGCTACCGCTTGTTCTAAACAAGTAGATCTACAATACCAGTTTTGTACTACAACGGTGAGTCAGTTGGTCCAAAAATCTACATAGTTCAGGTAAAAATGATACTGTACATTATTAGGTCCAATGTGACGAAGGAGAAAAAAAAAAAGCTTTTTTGCAGATGTGAGAATCACAAAACCCCAAACCGAATGTTTTTGGACACTGTTTGCTTAGTGAAGGATCTTCTGAGGTGCCGTCTCCTGGGTCTGCAGTTTGTCATGATGAACATCCACCTTGTGACTGTTTGCTGGAAACATTCAGGAGGAACCTGCAGACTGGAACATCTGCAGGACTTTTGTCCTTTTCATGATGGTGATCTGATAACTTTCAGATCCACCTGGAGTCTGTGAAATAGCACCATGTGATCCTGTGGGCGTGGCCAAGCCCTACAGCTTGACGGACAGGTGCATTGTCCAATCAGAGAGTTCCAAACCAGTAGCATTCTGCAGTTGGCCCATGAAGGATGAGTTGGCACCAGGCCCAGCTGATCTTCCAGTCCATTCAGCAATCACAGATAAAATATTTGTTAGATATATTTATATATATATTTCTATTCAACATCATATCCACTTTCATTTATACACTATTTACTAGAACCATCTTCTTTTAGATCAAAAAATATCATTTGGAAATGTAATAAAAAAAGCTGATGAATAATGAGCCGAGACATTAATCACTGCTCACTGACCTAGACGTGAAACGACTCTTCACTGTTTGGACTTTTACATATTTTAGCAGCATGCTGAACATTATTGGGGTTAGGGTTAGGGTTAGCCAAAACAGCACCAAAAACAGCTAAAGCCTTGACATGGAGGAACATGCCAAGAAAAGCAGAAGCTCATGTGGAAACACAAACAGACAAAAGGTCAACGGCTTTTCAGAAAGCAACAGATTCTTTCAGCAGAGAGACGCTGAATCAAAGTGTCAGGACAAGTTGGGCTTGTGGACGCCATGGGACAAAAGAAGAAGCAGCTTGTCCAAAACTGCACTTCAACTCCAGCATGGTCTCATCTAGATGTGTGCAGACTTCCAGTAAAGCTGCCACAAACAGGAAATAAACTAATAATGGCCCGTGCCTCAGGTTTGGTTGTTGAAGTCACATTAACTTTTCAGGAACCAGAACATGAAGCGTCCCAACTGCAGAAAGTCCAACACTAGCCCAATAGAGAATTCTCTTATTGTAGTTCAGTTAAATGAGGAATGGACATTTTGATTCAGCTGGTTTATCCTAACAGGACAACATAGGAGCTTTTTTCTCCTCTAACAAAATTCAAGACCTCAGGAGGAATTCTAGGATCTGATGGAAATATGCAAACGTTCAGCTTGACTCGTATGTAGAAATGAAAAAGGACCTTATCCTTTCATTGGACAGAGTTGTCTGAACAATGTAGAGCGTTGTTATGGTTACATGTTGCTGTTAAAGAAGCTCTCAGCGAGACAAACACAGCTCTTTTACTGACCTGAGCAGAAACCAGTAAACCTCCGTCAGCCCGACTTTGAACCGAGGTGTTTGGACCAGAGCAGCACTTCTTATGTTTTATCACTAGGTCCTTTTCCCCTGAAACTTAAGCTCCCACCACCACAGAGTTCACTCTGGACATTTCCTGCTGCTGCAGGGTGGGGTCGCTTGGAAACCTCATGAAACTGAACAAGGTCTCATTCAGATGCTAAATGTGTGGGTCTGTTGCCGATAATTCTGTTTCAGCGATTACGCTCCCAAAATATGAAAAGTTCCACCAAATCCCATGGAAACTAAACGTCACCAACAGCTCAGGTTGGTGACGTTTCTTTTTCTGCCCTAAACCTTCAATTTGACTCTGGTTCCTAAGTTTCTTTTCCTTTTCTCCTCTCCAAAACAGAGAGGAGAAAAGGAAAAGAAACTTAGGAGCCAGAGTCGAACTGAAGGTTTAGGGCAGAAATGATGCTCTCTAGAATGGCCATGGGAGGGCGATAGTGAGAAATGTTGGAAATTACACTTTAGTTTGGATAGAAGCCAAAAAATGTCTATTTTTATTATTATTTAAATGTTTCCAGCATTTATTTCTACCTGTGAACACCATCAGTCAGACAATTGATCTTCTCAATTTTATATATTAGTTGATTTTCCTATTTTTCACTGATCCTTTGAAAAAAATAACATTCCAAGGTAGAAATAGATGATAATAACATTAATAATCATTCAAACCTACATGTTGCTCTTTAGCACGCTCAGAGGCGAGGCAGATGGAAACAGGAAGATGTTTCATCAGCAAAGTTTAAGTATTAAAGGCCAAGTTGTGCTGATGCCTCCTGTCTGTCACAAATGAGGGTTAGGGTTAGCTTCCTCTGAGCTTGTAATCTCTATTAAACTATGATGAGGTTAAACATATTAACAGACTTCCTTTAAGAAATTGGTTCGGTGTCTTTGACTTCACTGGAAATGCCACAAACCAGAGATGGGGGGGGGGGAATGAGTCCAGGGGAAGTTCAGGCTGTTCACAGCAGAAACACGCCATCAGCACCAGAACACACGGGACCGTCACTGAAAAGAGGAATCATTCTTTTCATGGCTGTTCTTCTTGTGTGCAGCATCAAACTGTTCATTGAGAAGCAGCTGCAGCTGAGAAGAATATCAAGACTCCCATCTCCAACATAACATTAGCGCCATCTTCAGTGTCTACAGAAAACAGACGGGAGCAACAGATAAATCACAAAAAGCTGGAAAAGTGATGATTTTGCTGCAATTTCTTTTTTTTTTTTTTACCACTGATACACAAACACACAAGCTAGCAGCGATGCAGCGCAACAAACGGCCTCAGAATCTACAGCAAGCTCAAACACAAGAGTTTACAACCATGGAACAGTAGTTTGGTCTTTTTTTGATTTAAATAAAGCATTTAAAGCATCATTTCATATATAAGCAATAAAAAATACAGAACATCTCAATACTCCAATAATAACTCTCACATTAATATTGTGCTCATTGGGATTCTATTTCTAAAAATTTCATTTATATACCTTTATATGAACACACATACACACACACATATATATATGTATGTATTTGTGTGTGTGTATTTTTTCTAATAGTTTGTCATGCTGTCAGAACTTTGCTGCACCTCCTGCTATAAACAGTGCAAATCTATTTTCTGTATGGTTGGTAGATGCATACATGATCACCATGGCTGATGGATCATGGAAGGCAGTATGTGGTCAATGTTTAAATGTAATGAGGCTGACAATTAGCACCACAGGGAATCCAGAAAGATTACCCACTTCAGAACTTCAGAAGGAACGATACACCCCAAGAATGGGCAAATGCCCACAAGTTCTGGAAGGACAGTGAGCTTCACATGTTCCCTCTAGGTTAACAACGGCCTAATTATCCTGGAAACCATGATCTGCTGTAGATTTTCAGTTTCCCATTTATCCCAGAAGGCTAAGAAGGTTGAATAAAGTCCACGTAAGAATCCTGACTAAACTAGAAAACACTGGAGCAACATCTTTAAAACTCTAAAAGGGGAAACCCACACCAGATTATGCAGAAGGTCAATTTCATCCAGAAGTGATCATCTGCTGTAGAACCATAAGACCCATCATCGGGTCTACAAGGGTTCAGAAGTTTTCTTCATGTGAAGAATTACCTCAACAAGGACTGATGGGTCAGCCCAGCCTTCAGAACTCTAGAAGGGAGCAATGACCAAAGGTTTAAAGGAACCAGGAACTCAAAGACAACAGCAAAACAGTTTGCTGTACAATTCCTAGAGACATTCACTCTGCAAGGTCAACAATATTGTTTTAACCAAAAGAGCAGGATGTGTGGCTAACTCACTGAAGACCAATTGAAAACTCTCTGACTAAGATAGCTTCAGAAATTGAGAAGTACAATCCGAGTTCAAAAGTAAACCAATCGCGATGCTTCTGCTTCAGAACTCCAACAGGTATTATCCACTTCACAAGGCCAAGAGGGACGAGCTCCTAGAGTTGAAAGTAGATGACTAGACCACAAAAGGCCATCAACTTCACAACTCCAGAGGCGCCTCTCGTTTCATGGTTGGGGGCTGTATTGTTGTTCCAGAAGTTCAAAAAGGATGATTCAGTGTAGAAGTCCAGGTCGGCCGATGCCTCGGTGATCTACTCCAGGAAGCACTTTAGTGGAAATGTGAATCTGGGCGATGAACTCAGGGGTAGTGGACCGACACATAAAAAGACAAAACCCTGTTAAGTCCTGGTGGTCGTCAGGAGACGCTGCCCTTTAGATCATGGGTATTTTATGCTTAGCGGCACAGTACTTAACCAACTAGTAGAACAGCTGCTGTAACTCCTGATTTAAAAAGGTGCAGGTCAGTTAAGGGTAGCTGGTCACCGCCGCCTGTTTCTGGGCCAGCCGTCGCAGCTCCTCCCTGATCGCCTTGATGAGAGAGGCGGATGTGTGGGCAGATGGAGAGGCATCCTCTGGTGGATATTCTGGGGTGGGCGAGGTTAAGAGGAGGGGTGGAGCCGATGGGTCTCGTAACGAAGAGCTGGGCATTTGAAAAACAGATGAAGAGGAGAACTCAGGGAACGACAGCACCTGGAGAAAAAACAAGGATGAGTTAATTCACAGCAAATGGGGCGAGGGGGTAGATCAGAACATCTTTAGCATCCCATTGCACTTCATTTATGAAGAACTTTGAAAAGGAACAACAAGGCTGACTGAGGTAAATTATTAATGACTATTATTTCATAAAGGTTTTGAATACTTTTTATTATCAATTACTTTTATTATTTACTCTTATTGATTACTTTTATTATTTGAGGTTATTGATTACCATACTATTGATTGTTTTATTAACTTTACTCATCTTATTACTCATTTTATTCCTCATTCGTTTTATTGTATGTTTAAATGTGTTAAAGGTCACAGTTTCTGACACCTACTGCAGTTTAGAGTGACAAGTTGTCTGCTTTCCGGAGATTTGTTTTAACAGGGAACTTCCTGACCACAATTGAGCTCACTCAAAGGCCGACCGTTAATTGGGGCCCCTGAGCTGCACCAGTGCAAGACTTGTGAGTTGAACAAAAGGACAATAGATGGGGTTTTTCCCACTTAACTGTCTAAGAATAAACTTGTTGATTCTGCAGTAAAACACGTACAACAAAAGGTCAATAAAAGTGTTATATGCAGAGGCGTTTGTGGTTAAGGTGTCAATGCTTCGAGACTGCAGATGTTTCCAACGATGACCTGTTTGTCAAGAAACTGTCTGTACTTGTTTTTTTCCTTTCTTTGTGTGGTTAATGATCTTTCCATTGGCTACGTGTTTGAGTCTGTATAAAAGGAGGCCCCTGAGCGACAGACTCAGAGAGACTCCTTTGATACTCATGTGTGTTAAATGACCTTTCTCCAATTGCAATTGTTTTAATAAACTTGTACTTTTATTCTGATATCTGCCTCCTAGATTGATGTTGCTTTAATAACTGTTCTGTATGGTCTGGATCTCATCTGTTTCATGACTTACACTCTCTCTGCTACCTCCAGGTCTGGACAGGTCCTGGTCTGAGTGCTGCTGGTGCCAGCTGGAGCCAGTGGGTCCAGACATGCTGCGACCTACTCCTGGGTACGCACCGATCTGACTGGACAAACCCACCTGAGTCAGATGGTGAAGCTGTGCCCCTGGAGGGTAACAGAAAAGACACAGACAAGACAATAAAGGCCCCCACATACTCGGGCCTACTTCAGTCCGTGGACGTCCGCCGGACATGTCCGCGCAAAGATCCATTTTTATGACCGCTACCCGGTGGAAATATTAACATCCAACAGGTTTTTATGAGACACCGAGCTGCTGAGGATGAGAGTAGGGCTTACATCTCTTCATATTATTTTAAAGTCGACATCAACATGATTAAAGTCAACTTGATGTGGTGATGTCACAGAAACGCAAGCAAAAATGCTTCACAGCAACAGGCTTTCTTAGCTATATTTACACAAATATTGACTTGATGTTTTATACAGAAAGCGGAGCAGAGAGGTGGTCTGATAATTTGAGTGTGACTTTTTTTTTTCTTCAAACAACAGCACTGATGATTGGGTTTATGCTCATTTTGGATACCTGCACAAATTATTACATCGATCATTACATACCTGCACATCAAATTGTGCTTCTGGAACATAATAAACTAAGCTTATTATGGATGGATCCTGTTTGATTACAGTTGTATTCAGAGCTCTTCTGCCCCAAAGAGCAGCAGGACGCTCAGCTGACTCAGCAGCGGCTCTCTGACTTTGCGGGATGAACCGACATGTGACAACCATTCTCTGACAGGTGTGTTGAGGTTTCCCAGAAGGAGAAGAAACAAAGGTAGCCACCCAACTATCTCATCAAACTTGGTAGTATCCACTAGGATTGTGGTAAATAAGGAAATTTGCCTCAAAACAATTTTAGGCAATCAGTACGCTTGAATATAAAGACTCAACCATCCGCCGACAGTATGCGCAGAGTCCGCGCGGCTCACGGAGTGCACACCCCATGCCCGAGTATGTGGGGGGCTTAAGAGTATTACTGGGTCACCAATTTGTTGGTGGGGCTAATAGCAGGAGTGTGGTGACTCTTTTCTGTCTGCAGAATGGTCTCAAAGAGCAGAAGGCTGGGTGTTTGCTGATTGTACCTGTACTGCCCCCTACAGGTCGGGGTCTGGAGGATGAAGGAGGGTCTTCGTACTTCCCCCTGTTGGAGTACACTGACTCCTGCAGTTGTTCTCCAGTAGAAACATATCCTCCTGAGCCCAGGCCTTGCCTGATTGGGACACAGACACATTGGGTTAATCCTTCAGTCTACAGACCTGGGCGTGTTTCTAAGTGTCCAGATGAAGCTGACCTCTGCAGCAGACCCTGGATGGATGTGGGGGAGACTCCCAACTCCGCATATCTCTACGGACAAAAGTAGAAACGTTTCACAGTGCATAACTAACGTATTTGATCTCAGTGTGGAGAATAAGTTGTTGGGGTTGAGGGGCTGCAGCTAAAGACTCCAACTGCCCATCGCCCGGCTCACTCACCACACCGCTGGCCTGTGAAGATGGTGATACCAAGGCGAAGGCGTCATCCAGCAGGGAGTGCATCTGCTGCCGGGCTTCCTCAATAGAAGGCTGGGGGGGCATGTAAGGAGGTGGAGCTGGGGCTGAGTCAAAGACCTCATCAGTAGGGGAGGGACTGCCGTGGTCTGGGGGCAGGTCAGGGTCCGACTGCCAGGAAACACATCAGAGAAGATGTTCAGCTGTGGTGGTTCTTAACGGACCCAGCAGGGAATCTGAATCGGACGGGTAAGTCAAATTTGATCATATCACAAAGACCCCATCAGAGCGACATCAGACCAATCCTCAGCTGAACTGTGGTGCTCTTACCAACCACCGTAACATAATGACCATCAGCCTAACAAACAGCCTTGGTGAGGCAGGTCAAGCCGTGCCTCACTTGACCTCATGACGAGTAAGATTGGTGATAGCAATGACAGAAAATTATTTTGTCCATTTATCGATAACTTTATTTTCTGTAAAATTTCCAAATTTACGCATTGCCTGTTCAAATACATGGAAAAAGTATGAGGCGAGGCAGTACTGTGTCTCACCTCTAGGGGCGCTGTGTCACACACAAAGGAATAAAGTAGATAGCTGGTGCATGCTTATTGGTGTCTCTGTTTACATTCATGGTTGATCACACATGCTGATGTTCCAGTGTGTCTGATATATTTAATAACTAATATTTGGTCTTTCTGACCAGCCATGATGTTGCAGTGAGAATGTGCAGGGCCAGGCAGAAAGTACCATGCCACATAGATAGGGGGCATTGCTGAGCCCCACTGGCACAATGTGCTTCAGGTGCTCTTCTTCTACGCATTAAAAGGAGTGATAAAAGTTGACCAAATGTCAGAATACAAATATTCCAAAACAACTCTTCTCTTTGGTGTGCAGGTTAGGTCACTGAGAAATGTTCAAATTTAATTTAAAAAACCAGATTACTGTACTCTGCACAGTTCTTCCCCATTTTCATTCGGGTTCTCGCAAACTCCAAACATCTCAACCACTGCAGTGGACCAGCAGACATCAGGCAGCTGTTCAGTGTGGAGGAGCGTTTAATTTAACCGCGGTCAACATGGTCAAAGACGGAGGATGAGGAGAGAAGTTAATCTGGACCGGTGCCTGATGGGACGGCTGTACGAGGAGGAACAGAGGAACGACTGATTGGTCAGAAGTTCTGCCATCTTTTGGAGTGGGATGAGCTGAAAGCCGTACATCTGCGGTGTAAAACACCAGAACCAGAACATTAACTTGGCATGATGTACATATTATTATCCGTCACTACGCTGGCTTGATTCTCCTCCTCCTGGTGACCTTGTGGCCAGGTGAGGAACAGACAGCTTCACTCTGAACAATTTTTAATTTCAGTGCCAGGAAGTTAACCTGCAATCTGACAGACCCCGCCCACTAATGAAGACCTATTGATGACATCCCTCTCTCATTGTGATTGTTCCAGTTCTGTTTGACGGATGTTTCCTGATTAGTGGAACGACTGTTGACTGATTTTACCAACTAATTTCCAGCTGCATAGCAAATGATTAAAAGTATTTTCCCAAAGCTGTGCTGCTCCAATATTTCCCACAGATTTATGGTTAACTTTGGTTTGTCCCACCATGTACGCTACATTGTTGAGTCCGGGGTACTTCCTGTAGGTGGCGCTCTGGTCTGTGAGCAGCCGATCTCTGTCTGTATCTGGAAGACTTCCTGGTCCTTGATGAGGCCTCCGGCCCCGAGGAGAGCGCCTCCCTCTGGAGAGAAAAAACATACAAAAAGGACTTGATTCAGCTTTGAGCTACCTTGGATTATCTAGCTTTAAATGATCAAGTGTTGCTTTGATTATTTCCTTTGAGACAAGAAGTGCAACTTTAGTGCAGAGAAGCATGAAAACAGATTCAGCGAAGTTAGATTTAAGCTCCTCGGGATCCAAATAATCAGAAACTACTAAAGGTAAAGAAAGCAGAACCTGAAGCTAAACAGGTAATGTGTGTTTGAGTTCATTTAACATTTATTTCTTAAAGTAACCAGATCATTTTATTATTTCTAACAAACAGATAACAGATTTATCCCAGTTCAAACTTGTCAGCTTGGATGTCGTTGGCCAACCCTGACCTTTTCCTGGAGTCGGCGGGGGTCAGAGGTGAGGCTCCCTCGGCCTGAAGGATGCAGTCCATGTGGTCGTGGGCGGAACTGTAGAGCCGCTGGGCCGCTTCGCTCTGAACCGGCCCGTCTCCGAAAGCATCCATGATGTCGTCCATGGAAGGAAACTCACACTGGCCCCGCCTCTTTGCACGTTGGCGCAGTTTGTTCCTGTGATGCTCGATCTCAGACTTGTGCCTTAGCGCCACCTGTTGGACAACAGCAAATAAGCTTTATTATGACTTATGGCAGCGTGTGGATTACATGCTTGACCTACCTCAGTATTGACCTTTTCAGTGAGGGACGGACTCGGCTGTGGTGGGCCATGTGCCGCAGGCGGACTTGGTCGTGGCTGCATGGCGATAAGTTGCACCTTGTTGGCCTGGCGACGGGTTCCATCTGAAGAGCCACGGGAGAGACGGTCAACATGGTCAAAGATGGAGGATGAGGAGAGAAGTTCATCTGGACCGCTGCCTGATGGGACCGCTGGGGGTAGAGGAACAACTGACTGATCAGGAAGCTGTTCAAACCGAAAAGGAGTCAAAGAAATCTTTATTATTTCACACACATCAATCAACCACCTGGTAGCAAGTAGAGCAGTTAAATCTACAAGTATTTTATATTCTGATGCCTTCGTCATTTCACAGAAAGACCGAGACAGCGTGAGGACGCCGCGGTCTGGTTGGCTTGGGGTTGATGGGGACAGTCAGCAGCAAGAGGTGGACAAAAATCTGTTAGTTTGAGACGAGGTGAAGAGTGGAGTCTGCAGAGGAACCGACCCGACCCGACTGACAGCCAAATGTCTTTTCATGTATTCATTTGAATGTGAAAATAGTGTGATGGTGAACTGATCACCAACTCAACTGCAAACACCTGGTGACAACCACAGCGGGCAAAACCAAACTATTCACGTATATTAGAGTTTGACGACACATTGATTACATAGAAACTAAAACATGTCCAAAAATTGGTGTAAAAATAAGTAATTGAGTGAAATCAAGCACTGAAGCAACCTATGAAATAAAAACTGAGGTCTAGCTGGGGTTTAGCTTTAAGATCTAAACTATATGATTTTCCAACTTGACTTACTTTAAAGGAAGTTCAAAATTGTTGTTTTTGCACTTCAGTCCAAACACAGATGCTGTTTCTTAAGACAGAAATAATGACATTTTACAATCAAAACCCACAAACAGCCTCCCATAAAAAAATCTGTTCCAAACTCCCAACAGCAACATAAAACAGAAGCAACATTTTCCAGATCAAATTTTCACTTGAGAAATTTATTTGTTGGACAAAATTTAGGAAATATTTTAAAACTGAATCTCTTTAGTTTTAATTAAAGACAGAAAGTCAATTTTATGAATTATTAGAATAACTTCCATTCTTAACACAATTCTGCCCATAAAGACCACCACATTCATGGATGTCGCCACTAAAAACTGTTTTGTATTTCTCAACATGTTGCTATGCTTACTCTACACTGCCCCCTAGAGTCTAGAATACGGGTCGCAGTGGGACAAGCTGTACAGAGTGAAGAGCTGATTCTATGTCTGATTCAAACATGATGCACATTGGTCAAGCGAAAAAAAAGCTGAAGAGGTTGATGTTTTGCATTCCCCCAACATTGATGCTGTGCATCTCCTCCTGTCATCCCACACAATCAAATTCATTTTTGAAAACTCAGCTGTCCAGGATGTTACTGTTTAAACTTGTGTTTAATTAAAGAGCTGAAGCGAGGTCACATGCTGCGCATCTCTGGGAGTTTTTGATGGGCTTTTTAGTTGTTTTACCCAGTTGCTTAGTCTCCTGGTTGCTTCTCAGTGGTCTGCACTCAGTTTTTCAGTCCAGTAGTCACCTTCCTCAACATAAATACCACCAGATTCCTTAAATCCATTGCCAGATCCTTCTGGGATGAGAAGCATCTGCCTTATTTTCCAGGTTGGATTTTGCTCATGAAAGCGTCGTTTTGCATCTACTTCAGAATAAGCAAGTTGAAGCTGTATGTGAGGGATGAGGCAAGTAATAAGAATAACAGTAGCATCGATGAATAAAGGGTTAAACTTACCTATTTTGCTCCTCCCTTCATTCACGGGTGCAATAAATAGAAGAAAGGAAAGAAAATTGATCAAAAAACAATATGTTGATCTGCTCCCCATTATCCTAATATGTGACTCCTTCCTACTCAAGCTTTACATGATGACATCACCAGCTCTTACCATTTTTAGGGGCCTTCCTGTGGCGTTTGCCCTCACTGGGTGTGGCCACAGGTCTGGTGCTTTCCTCTGCCGACTCCCTGCCACTGGATTGCTCACTTCCTAACGAGTCTCCGTCTGAAGGGCTGAGCCTAAGGAGAACAATGTCTCAGTCCAGCAGCTGGTTGAACATAAACTGAATTGATAGGTGGAAAAATGTTGCTGAGGACTTTTCTAAAAGGGTTGTAGTCGTTTTGAGATATCAGGGCCATATCTACATCCTCTATCCAGACAGCAGGAGAATAATTTTAAAGTTGAATGTTTGTTTGACGTGACCAAAGCAGCAGAAATGTTTAGCAAACTCAACTATTTAAAGAAGTTTTACAGGAGTTCTCTGACCTTCCCCTGCGGCGACTTGAACGTGCTGCTTTAGTGGATGATCCTTTGGACTTGGGAGTGTTGAGGTCTCCACCGTCGGAGGGCGTGGCCTCTTTTATTGGGGCAGGTAGTGGACCCGTCTCCTGGATCACCATGATGTCGTCTTTACTGTGCTGACCAAGATGGAGCTTTGCAAAGTCAAAGCCTTTGACACTAGGAGCTTGAAGCTGCAGAGGATACCAGTGTCAGACTTGAACTCGTTTCCATCTCAACCAGAGGAAATCTACCACTTCGTACCTTCTGCCTCTGCTGGATGGTGTTGATGGCATCCGGCTGAAACTCGAGCTTCTCAGACCCACAAAGCTTCCAGTAGAGAATGATGATAATGAAGACAGCCAGTAGCACAGGGACAACCACCCCTACGATCAACCAAATGCTGCTGCTCTGAGTCTCGGCCGGAGGAACAGAAAGAGTCTCTACAGCTGGACACAGGACAGGAACAGATGAGTCTGATCTGATGCCTCAGATTAAAAGCCCTGGAACATCTGTCTCTGATTTAGCTTCTCACTCACGTTGAGCCAGAGGCCTCTGGACTCGGTGTCCAAGGACAATGGCGGCCCTCTGAAGGTCCAGGCGGTTCATGGTGGCTGCAGTTACCTCTGCCGGGACTCTCTCCCCACCTGGACCCTCTACGAAGTAAAACACCTCCAGGGGGCGCTCTGGCCCGGACAGCCTGGATATCCGCACCACCTGACACACAACCGTTGGGATTTATTACATGAGACAGAATTTCCAAGCTGACCGATTCCACCTTAGATACAGGAAGTCCTGCATGTGAATGCATATTTTGGAAATTGGGTTTCTCATGAGGAACCATAATGAAGAACAAATAAACAGATGGTTTTTGATTTTGTTTTAAAACTTAACATTATCAATGTATTCAATGTGTCTGTCGTCCTGGGTACATTTTGCACAGGTGAAACACAAAATAGAACAAAAGTTCAGGCTGCGTAGGAAGCCAGTGCCCAAACCCTGGAGAATCAGATGGTGCAATTCCATTCAATTGACTTTATATACCGTATTTTCCGCACCATAAGGCGCGGTATCAGACTGTTTTTTACGGAAAAGTTCCCCTCCACTATATGTTGTACCTTGCTGTTGTTAAAAGATAAACTGTGTCACCAAAATACCACGTCACTTACTTTACGTGCGATGATTCTGACCCCGGGGAAAATAATCAAACAGCTGTTTATTCATTTTGGGAATGAAGGGAGTTTTCAGAACGCTGGTTTGTTGACATTCCCTTTAGCGCAGCTCCATCTAGTGGATGCATAACGTAACACCAGCCTCTACTGTAGCGGCTATTCTATGCGCCTTATAAATGAAAAAGGTTTTAAAATAGGCCATTCATTGAAGGTGCGCCTTATAGTGCGGAAAATACGGTATATATATATATATACACACACACTAGTGACCTTTATTCAACAGTAATCTGACAGAAGGAGGTAAACCAAAGGAAATTCAGACGGGCCGTCGCTCTGCCACGTGATGCAACAGATCACTTCAGTTTATTTAGAAAGCGCCGATTCACAACAAGTGTCGTTTTGAGACAGTTTACAAAAAAGTCAGTCAAATGATCATATGACCCTTCACAGGCATGAAAGACCTTCATATTAAAATGAATCATTTTACTGTACGTTTCATGTTTTACCTGTAAACTGTTGTTGCCCACAGCGGTTGCTCTTCTCCAGCGCCTCCTGCTGGTCTCCTGCAGTCCTTCCTCCAGTAGCACAGCCAGTCGTCGCTCCAGTCGAGCTTTAAAACTCCTCTCCGCCACCTGCTGCTCATGAACACCCAGCAGGACTGAAACAGCACAGAGCACCGAGAACAAGTCTCAGACCTGCAGGGTTGACCTTTTGAAACCTTCTTTGGGGTGGGTTGAGCTGCGTTTGTACCTGTACGGACCCACGTGTCACGCAGGTGGTGGGACATATTTAGCTCAGGATAGTGGGAGGCTGTGAACACAAGCATTTCAAAATTCAACTCACACTTGTTACATTGCATGTGTTTAATAGTTTGAACAGTTTTCAAACTGAAGTTGTGGCTGAACGATTCAGCCATCTGAATGTTCAACCTTCAGTTGTGTGTTGACGTACGTTCTGCAATCTGCAGAGCAGGAAATCCAACATAGAAGCTGAACTCCACCAAGCTGAGCTTCCTCAGGTGTTCGCTAACCTCTGACCCCGCCAAGTAGCCCCTCCCATCTCGTACAGCGAAAGTGATGTCAACAGGAACCTTCTGCCCCCCTGCTGGCCAGCCTTTGCTCATTGTGATGTTCAGCAGCTGTGTGAGGAAGTCAGAGATGTAACTATCTGACCTGATATCAGGGCGTCAATGAACAGGTGAGACTCACCTGGACGGTGATGTTTCCCGCCTCGTGTGACCTCCTTCTGCTCTCTGCATATGCCATTGTCAGCCCTCGCTCCACCCTTTCACTGAAGTTGCACACTCTTACGTCAACATGGGTGGGAACAAACTGCAGCACCGAGTGGATCTGGTACCAGAGGTCCGGTATGGTATAGAGAGGGGAAACTGTAGGAATGGGGCCTGAACTGCGCGGTGACTGACGGAGAGCGTTGATGACAGATACGGCAGTGAATATCATGGGTCCAGACACGACACGAAAGGCAAAACTGGATGGAGTTCTCAGGAACTGAAAAACCGAGCAGAGAGAATCTAGTTTGTTTGGCTCGTCCTGGAGTCAGAAAATGCTGAAAAACTCCTCCAGATGAAATCATGCTGGAATTGCTTAGCTTATGCACAGTAAGTGCATAAGTATAGTACTTACTGGGCTTATACTTCCTAATAATAAGGAACCAGCTTTGAAGCCAGAGACCGTACCTGGGTTCACGTGATTACCTGCAGCTCTACTGAGCGGTTGAACTCTCTCCTCAGGACATCGCGGACATGACTGAACCCGGCCGACGAGCCTTTAGAACTCACTGCAGAACAAACAAGTTCATCGTGTGGCTGAAAAAAGAAGCAGCACTTCCTGTCACATGCAGGCTGGGGAACTTACCCACTCTGACCAGGTACAGCTCAGGCTTGGTGACGTTGCACAGGTACTGTCTGGTGAGCGGAGTCTGGGCCCCTTTGGGTGTGGTAACTGGGGGCCCTCTGGTGAGGCTGATGGAGGTAATCTGGGTGGTGGTCGTTATGGCTGGAGGTTTTGCTGTTTTTTCTGTGATCACCGACGGTCTTCCTGGTTTGACGGGCCGAACCGGTGGTCCCAGTGGGGGAGGGGGTGGCACCTGGCTGGAAGTGTTAGATGGGGGACGAGGAGGGAGGCCTGGAGCACGGTCTTTGGTTTTTGGAGAAGGTGGAGCAGGAGTGGAAGGGGTTTGGGAGGTGCTTGGTAGGGTAGGTGACTTTTCACTTGTAAGAGCAGGTGAGGGAGTAAGGGGAGGGAAGGCTCCTCGTGGGGGATGATCTGGTGGAGGTCCACTGAGGGTTGGGACTGGGGTCAGAGGAGAAAGGTGAGTTTGTGTTGTTGTGGGAGTAATGGAGGGTCTGGACTTGGTACCATGTATCTGGTCCTCCTTCTCCCTCTCCTTTTCCTTCTGCTTTTCCCGGGCCAGAAGGTTGGTGTAGTACTCCAGACTGTTCATGTCTGGCAGCAGCACCTCCGTCGGTTCCAGAGGCATCATGTCCTCCGGGTCATATTCCTCATCCCATGTGGAAAAAACATCCAGATGGGCAGTGTGGGTGTGCAGGGGAACAGCAGGGGTGGAGGAGGGGGTGACGAGGGGACGGGAGAACAGAGGGAGGGTTGGACGGGCCGGGAAGGCCGTGTCATAAGAGACCCAGTCCCCATCAGAGTCCGCGTCCCAAGGGTGGCTCGGTAGTGGCGTGGCAAGGCCCAGTTCCTCCCCGTCAGGCACCATGAAGGACAGGGTCTCCAGGTAGTCCCCAGAGCCCCATGCTTCCTCCAGGGAGGGGCCCTGCTCCCAGGGGGGTGGAGGGGTGAGGGTGGGCTGGCTGAGTGGGGGGAGTACTGGGGGGAGACTGGGGGCCAGCAGGTCTGGAGGTCTCAGCAGTAGGTGGATGCCCTGAGCCCCAGCTTCCTGGTCCTCTGCTGAGCCGGCTCCAGCACTGTTACCATGGTAACCAAAGTCTGAGGGCCCCCTGGGGGGGGCGGGTGATGGTGATGATGGATGTGATGATGACCCCATTGTCCTGTTCAAATCCAACACACCTGTAGAGAATAAAAGAGAATGCAATGATTCTGACCCCTGAACTTTTTGTTAGGCCCCTGAAAGTTTCCGAGGGCCACAAACTACCTGAACCTTTATTACACAGAAGTGTTGGATATGGAAACGTGCTGGTCATAAAGAGGCGCTAGCCAGACTCATGCAGACTTGAGAGCTAAAGTCTGAAGGGGATGATTGTTTTTCTCTGGGCGTCAGAACAAAACAGCTATAAAACATTCAAAAGGCCTTTGACTAGACAGCTTCATTTAAACATTATTTCCACCATTTTACAACAGTGCTTGAATGAAAGAACAATAAAACCAAGTGATGATCAAACAATTAACTGGGCTGCCATGCCGGTCCCCTGGCTTGTCGGCACCTTTTTGGACTTTTTTCAATGAACTGGTTGGTCCAGTCACGCCTCTCCTTCCTGGTTCTTCTGCCTTTCAGCTACAGGTGTCCACTTGGTTCCTCTCAAGCGTAACGCCAGCGCACGCCGTCAGTAGCTGCGTGTTCTGTCGGTTGGTGACACACAGAACCCGCCTGCATGGAGACGAGCCGCTCAGGGAAGATTTCTCTGCTTTCTGGTCAAAGCAGCAGAACCAGTGCAGCCATTAGACATGAGAGCAGGAAGTGAGTCGTGGATCATAACGTCTCACCCCAAGGTTTTCTGGCTCCTCTTCAGTCTCATGGTTGCAGGTCAACTTTCATTGCTGTGTTTGGATCAATAAATGTTTCTGATGATAGCAGAGTTCTTGTTCTGTTAGCACTTTGCTGACATTTAGCTCTGCAGCTGATTCCTGCAGAAAGCTCAGATATGTTTGTCATATTTCAGTTTTACCTGTTTATTGTAATGGTTGCATATTTTGAGGTACTTACTCTGAATATTCTGTACATAGTTACCATAAAGCAGTGCTTCTCAATTCCAGTCCTCAGTCCTGCTCTGCATGTTTTAGATGTGCCTCTATTCCAGAATAGCTGATTCAAATGACTGCATGACCATCAAGTGCTGCAGAAACCTGTTGATCACCGAAATATTCAATCCAGGTGTGTAGCATAAGAGAAACTCCTAAAACATGCAGGGCAGGGAGGCCTGAGGACCGGATTTGAGAAACGCTGCCATAAATCAACAGCAGAACGTTCTGGTTGACCATGAAGTAATGCTGTGATTGGATGGTTTATGGTGTTGCTGTTGATCTTTGCTGTAATATTTGACTTGAACTTTCATAAGGTTCCAAAATATTATTTTGTAAAATAATAATGTGCATTGATCTGAAAATATTGTAGTAATTATACTCCTGCTTGGTGAGTCTGGTTGTTCAGAACCTCCAGTCAGCGCAGCACACCGCCTGGTTCTGGTTCTGCTGGGAAAGTCTTCCTGTCAAAAGGGAGAGTTGGTTTGATCCAACTGTTGGATTTCCACAGACAGAAATGATTTACTTTCTGTCACTCAGATGAAGCAGATGGATGATGGAATGAAGCTGAAATGTTTATTTATTCATTTAGATTTTGATGAGTGAAATTATTAATAAGCAGAAAGTTCCTTTCAGTGGATGAATTAATAACAGAGACGGGGATAAATAAAATAAAGCCAAACAAACTTACTGTAGTTACAGCAGGTGGATGTCCAGCAGGTTCCCTGGACCTACTGGGCATCCAGTCCGTCCAGATTTTTATGATTTTTAAACACAGCAAACTCACAGCAAACTCATTTTTGCTGTGATGATTTTCAGTGAAGTTGATCGTTCTGCTTCCACTCGTTCTTTAAACACACACAGGCGTCGCTGTCTTTCAGCTGGCCTGTTTCCATGGCAACGCCGCGCAGCAGAATCACGTGCAGAAAAGATTCAGATAGATAGATAGATAGATAGATAGATAGATAGATAGATAGATAGATAGATAGATAGATAGATAGATAGATAGATAGATAGATAGATAGATAGATAGATAGATAGATAGATAGATAGATAGATAGATAGATAGATCGGTCTGTCGTTCTGATTGGTGGATGTAGTTAATGATGCGGTTCTGACTAAAACCAGGAAGACGGACCACATGGCCTGCTGTGCATCCAGAACCAGAACCAAACATGGAGAGGCAGCATTCAGCTTCTATGCACCACAGACCTGGAACAAACTTCCAGAAAACTGCAAAACAACAGAAACCCTGAGTTCCTTTAAATCCAGAATAAAAACCTTCCGAGCTACAGCTGCTATTGACTAATAATAACTGAAACAATGATTATTAATTAATAATTTTATGATCATTTTTTAACATCTGAGAAAAAGTTTTTTCCTCTTTGCTGTTTTCATGCGACGCTTCAGCAGCTGCTTTTTTCTGAATGCTGGAAAAATGAATGTACCTTCCAGCCTCCAGTCAACAGGTCACATGACTCACTGAGAGTGTGGGTGTGTGTGTGTGTGTGTGTGTGTGTGTGTGTGTGTGTGCGTGTGTGTGTGTGTGTGTGTGTGTGTGTGTGTGTGTGGACAGAGTGAGTCAGTGACGTGGGAGGATTGACAACATGAAGATAAAATCAGAAATAGAAACAGATTCCAGATTCTTCTTCTGGAGGCCACGACACCAACTAGCAGCAGAAGGAAGAAATGCAGCTTACCTGCAGCAGGTGAGCTTGTGGTCGTCATGGAAACCAGTGTGCCAGCCACCAGAAACATCACAGCGAGCGTTTGTCTGCATGACAAGGCTCTGGGGTCCATTCCGGTCCCGGTCCCGAAGCTGGAGCCCAGCAGGATCACAGGGTCCAACATTCTCAGAGGGCCGGTGGTCCGACGGCGATGCTGGGAGCCGAGGGCCCGACAGGAGGACCTGGGCAGCAGGAGACACTCACCTGACTCACCTGCCATCAGTACAGGACGTGTTGTCATAGCGACAACACATCCTGACGGTTTAAAGCCGAACCAAACTAATCTTACAGCTTCCTGTTGACCTTTCACTGACCTCCAGAGAAAAAGGCCCAGAGGTTCTGCTCTCCCTGATCCGACTGAACCTGGAGTCTGCAACAGAACCGTCTAAAGGTTCCGGCGGCAACACCAAGTTGCTCATGGAAACTGCAGCAGCTGTGATGTCATCAGGTCCAAGCAGAAGTTTCTCTAACCAGGTGTGCCTAATAAAGTGGCCAGTGAGAGGATACCTGGACCTGGTGAACCGGGCCAAGGTTCTGCTTCTTTGAAGGTCCAAAAGGCGTCAAGTTAACATTTTTAACAAGTTAACACGGATTAAAAACGAACCAACTGGAATTTCTATCTCTGGAAATCTGGACCGGGTTTCTGGACCGGTTCGGTTCTCTGGACCGGTACAGATCCATTAGCTCGCTGGTTGTTTCGTCATGAAGCAGCTCCTGTTTTTACTTTCATCAATTTGGACCTGAAAGGTTCGTGTTCAGGATTTCAGATCTGCTGATTGATCAGGGTTCGGTACCGGTCCGTATCTGATGTCTGAGGCCCGGCTCCTCACACCTCTGACGGTTCGGTCCGGCGCGGCCTGGTTCGGTCCGGTCTCCTCTCACATTGACCCACTTATGAGCCCAATCGAAGCCATCCGGTCACTGCAGAACACCAGAATCCAGATTCCTGACGGTTCCGGAACCGGAGACTCCTCCCTTCTGCATCCGAGGCTGAAGGCTCCGCAGCGGGCACAGAGCCGCAGCTGCAGCCACCTAAAGACACCGAGCTCCGGGGATGCAGATCAGCCCCAGGGATCCGAACCGAACCGAACCATCAGCACCATAGCATGCTTTAAAACCTCAACCAGCAGCCGGACCTACCTGCCATCCTGGAGATGCGGTTCGGGCGCGTCACGCCTCTCCACTCCGCGCCGTGAAGGAGGAAGAGGAGGAGGAGGAAGAGGAGGAAGTCCCTGCAGAATCTCTCCTTCCTCCTTTGGGTCCGCAGTCTTCCTCTCCTCCAGCAGATCCACCTGCTCCCTCCGACCCGGTTCTGTTGGCGTCGGTCCGACAGATTCAGGTCACGTCCAGCGTCAGTACCAACAGAACCGCCTCAGGATGTTCCGATCCAAAAGGGCGGCTTGATCTGTCTCGTCTGTGACCCAGAGATGTTTATCCGACTGGACCCATTTCTCCAGAACCGACCCAAATAGACGTCTTAACGGAGGCCTCTGATTGGTCAAAACATTCACTATTAGTTTGATACCTGGTTCCCCCAGAACCGACAGCCGGTCCAGAACGCTGCAGCTGGAGTTCTGACTAAAACCAGGAAGGCAGAGACACCACCCGGTACTACATCATCTAGTTCTACATCACCTAATTCTATATTTAGTTCTACATCAGCTAGCTCTACATTATCTAGTTCTATATTTAGTTCTACATCATCTGGTTCTACGTCATATAATTCTATATTTAGTTCTACATAATGTAGTTCTACATCATCTAGCTCTACATTGTCTAGTTCTATATTTAGTTCTACATCATCTAGTTCTATATGTAGTTCTACATCATGTAGTTCTATATGTAGTTCTACATCATCTACTTCTACATCAACTAGCTCTACATCATGTAGTTCTATATGTAGTTCTACATCATCTAGCTCTACACCGCCCGTTTCTGAATCGCTGAACGGATTAAAAATCTGCTGCTGGATCAACACTGTAAAACATTTGAAGTTGGTTTAACTTGGAAATGAACGTTCACCTCCTGCCTTGAAAAACGATTTAAGTCAACAAGAAAATTGTTTTGGTTTTAGCTCTTTTAGCTTGGTTTTAGTTGATTTAATAGTCAAGTTGTCTAAGTATTGTTTAAATGTATTAATCTTGAATTGTGAGTTTTAACTTAATGCTGCAAATTAAACCAAATAGTTATTTTACAATATGCAAGAAAAAATTGACACAACCTAAAGAGCTCACAATATCAAGTTCAGATAATTATTTTACTTTATAATAATTGAAATTCTTGTTTCAAATGGCAAGAACAAAATTTCTGATCTTATTAATTTTATTAAACATCACAACAAATTCTGCTCAGAACATTTAATGTGAACACATTATCCTCAAGCTTTAAAATAAACATCTGCATAAATAACAATCTTCCATCTCAGGATACAAAAACCTGCCGCTAAGCATTCTGGGAAATAGTTCCCACTCCTGTCTTCTTCTTTCAGTTTTTTTTCTCTCCCCTCCAGGGTCTTTTGTGGCTCTAATGTCCCTTATATGAAAAGTTGGCTGACAGGAAAGGGGGGAAGACATGCGGCAAATGTCGCCGGGTCCGGGAATCGAACCCGCGACGGCTGCGTCGAGGACTCAGGGCCTCCAAGTGTGGGCTGCGCTGTCCCCTACGCCACCACGGCACGCCCCTTCTTTCAGTTTTTTAAGTGCTAACCTAGAAATGATATTTTATTAAACTCTGAGGTTTGACAAAATGAATAAAAGTTCAATTATTACTGTAAGTTTATCTTTCACAGATTCATATTTAGACTCAAAATCTAAATTTATTTGACTTAGAGTAGAAGATAGTAGACACAACTAAATGTGGCTCAAATGTTGTACAGTGAACCAAACATGAAGCAGCATTCAGCTTCTATGCACCACAGATCTGGAACAAACTTCCAGAAAACTGAAAAACAGCCGAAACCCTGAGTTCCTTTAAATCCAGACTGAAACCAGCAGGTTATTTGCTTTTGAAACCTAATCAATGGAATATTGATTGATCCTGATTACCTTTTGTTCCTTCTCTTCTTCCTGCCAGTGACGCGACGTTTCCCTCCTGATTTCTAGTTGAAGGTGAAAAATTCCTGATGAATGTTTAATGAAAAACAGAATAAAAACTTAATAGAAACCAGACGGCAGCGACTGAAGAATCCAGAGGCGTCAGTCAGTCGGTCAGAGATTCTGGAACAAACGGATCGATTAGCGACAAAGGAAACAATCAAATCTAACCCAACAAACCAGAAAATAAATAAATAACTAACTAACTAAGATAAGTAACAACTGACTGATATCATCAAAAAGAATAACTAAAGCAAAGCACAAAACAAATGATCAAAAATAAAATCCCCAAAAGAACTAAAGATCCTGACAGTTTGATTATTGTTTCAGTTTTTATAAATGGTTAAACATGTTTCATCTTAACAGGAATGAAAGATTTAAACCGAGGAAAACTCTGATGTGATGGAGGAGAAGAGGAAGTGGATTTCTGGACTTCCTGTTTCTGTGTCCAACAATCATAATTCACGTTTCCTCTGCTTCAGATCTGAAGCTTCCAGATATTCAGCAGAAAGAAACTCATGGAAAATAAAGTCTTTGTTCTGATAAAAGTATTTAGACAAAAATTCCCACCTAGTTTTAGTTTTTGTCTGCTTTTTTAAAAGCTTTAATAATTTATTATATTTAATCATTTGTAATACCTTTCTGAATAACTTTGCTATTAGTATATTTAGAATCAAATACAATAGAAATACTCTTTAGTGTTGTACAATCTGTCCGTTAAAATGATGAAAACTTTCAGCCTTGGAAAAGTTCTGCTGTGAGACATAAAACATTTTTATTAGTGCAGAAAATTACAGAACAAACATCTGAGCTGAACTTCTGGATCAGAACCATGCAGGTTATTAATGTTGGTAGCGTCGCATGCAGAATGACAGTTCAACATCGTTTTCTGATAAACAACTACAGCTAGATTATTGACCTTTGACCTCCAGAGACAACTCAAGATAATCCCAACAAATTGGAAAGCTGAAAAAACTCAAACTAAGTTGTTGTGATGTTGGTGTTCAGGTCTGAGTACGGAGTTTATGTAGAGCCCAGTTTGATTCAAACTACAGACAGCAAAGAGCCAGGAGGTCACCGCCGGACTCTTCTATCAAAAACTGAAGACTAAAATGTTCATGTTGATCTCTGCTTGGCTGACATGCCAGGAATTTACAGAAAGTCTAGAAAAGCTGCAGGAAGCTGCTGTGACCCGGTTCTCATCCAGCAGATTCTCCCTTTTCCTGCAGCTTTTCAGACGTTCAGTTTTCTAGATTGTTGCAGACATTTTTACAGCTGGTTCATGAAAGGTTTGGTTCTCATGCTCGTCCTGGCAGGTCCAATAACCGGACACATCGACTTCAGACTGTGTGCAGGAATTTCTTGCTCCAAGGCACTGCGTCTCCGCTGATCAGGATCAGTTTCGTTTTACTCTCTATATATTTTGGTCTCCAGTCAAATATAAGCATAAACTTACCTAAATACGGAAAAACAGAAGAGATTGTTACCTGACAAAATGTTTAAACCTAGAGAGAAAATCAAATCTGGTAAGTCTAACCCTCCGGTCATCATTCAGTAAATGTGGATTATTCTCATAGCTAAAGAATCCTACAATGTTTTTTATGCACTACATTAAATCATATTGGAGAGAATCAACATCCTCACTAGCACATTTTTACATTGAGGAGACATTTATGCAACAGGCAAAGTTTTCTTTATTCATCCTGTCTGAACTGGGAAGTTAAGAGTTGGACTAGTTTCGTTTCACAAAAGGTACAGGACATGGAACATATTCTCTCATCATATACTGAGTTTTTATCCATATTATTTACCAGGAGAGTTCACCACTGTTATTTTGGCAGCTGTTTCCATCCCACCATCAGCTGCACATGAAGTCATCAGTTCAGTTGTTGCTAAGCTACAACCACAACACCCAACGTGTTTGTGACAATATCTGGTGATCTAAATTATGTCTCACTCTCTGCCGCACTTCCAACATTTTAACACTCAATCAGCTCTTCTGCCAGACAAAACTAAATGTTTCCTCAGCAACAAATTCTAGATTTGTTGTGAATGTCAGGTTTGCATACATCACTGCAAGACCTCCCCTTAGAAAATCAGATCACAATGTTATTTTTCTCTGCCAGGAGTATAAAGCCGTTATTCAGAGGCAATCTCTAAAGAAGAATACTGCGAGAAGACAATCACAGGAAGCTGAAGAAACCATGCTGGCTTGTTTTGAGGCTACTGATTGGATCGCTCTCTGCCAGCCTCATGGAGATGACATCAGAGCCATGACTGATCTGAACCTCTGTGTGGACGGCAGCGTCGCCACCAGAACAGAGACAATAACAAACCCTGGATCAGCAGGGACCTGAAGAAACCAAAGAGCCTTTAAGGAAGGAGACGGGGAACGGAAGCAGCTCCAGTCCAGATCAGAGACAGAAGAACAGGAAGAACCTGGAGGACAAACTGCAGAGAAACCAAATCAGAGAATCAGGAAGGAGGAAGATCTCAGGCTGCGGGCAAAAGGAGGATCAGATGGATGGATTGTTCCAGCGTTGTGGAAGACATCCCGCTTTATTCTGCGCTCAACGATTGTAGACCTGTTGCTATGACGACCCACATCATGAAGGTCCAGCAGTCCGATTCCTGTCATCTTCAGAAATACTCAGATTACTCTGCAGCTGTCAGAGGATCAAAGCTGGTGGACAATCATCCTTACTGCCAACAAGTGGTCAAGAGAAAGGTCAAAGGTCAAACCCTGTTTCCATCACAGCAGAGGATTATAGAACCCCCAGTGTTCATCTGGACAGACTGGACTGGAGACAGAGAAGGGTCTATAGGAGGACCAGAACCAGAACCAGAAGAGGCTCGACAACCTGATTAAGAACCCTGGTTCTGTTCTGGTTCTGTTGGACCTCTGTAGTGTGCATTTCATTTCTCTTTGGGATTAAAGGAATATTTTGGAGCTGAATTAAATCAGAGCTACTTTTCCAGTCAGTTTTTCCCCCATTAGACCCTCCCTCTCCCTCATCAAAATAAACAAAGCTTTATTGAACTGAATCCCATGAACAAATCTGTGCTAAAATATTTGAACTTTTAAAGCAACTTTGGTATCACCACAGTGTAATCAGTTAAATAAGCTCCATGTTTCACTGCTACATTGGCTGCTGCACAACGACAAACACAGAAATGGAAGTTTTGTCACTTTATAAAGGAATTATTAGAGAAAAGAAAGCTCAGTCATTAGATAAAAACACAAGAAGCATCAAGCAGACTGAAGCAGAGTCAATGGATGAAGAAAACGTTAAAGTTCTCCTTGCTACAGTTTCTAGTAGTCAGAGCTACTCAGTATGTGCAAAGTGTTACTTTAGTTCAGGAAGAGATAATAAAGAGCTAAATACACATAACGTGTCTGAAATGTCAGCAATAAACCATTCATTTATCAGCTGGACAGTGGAAAGACCTTCCCTCACATCACCGACAGAATCAGCACCTAAACACTTCCCTTCAGAACCAAACGGAACCAAACAGAAGATTCTTCTCTCCAGCAATCAGGGCTGCAGAGGAAGCTGCACCGCCCCCTGGCGGATACTAGAGAGAATTGTTGGCTTGATGTGCAATTTGCAGAAGACTGAAACATGAGAGTTTCCAGAAAGTTGCCAACGTGTGAACCAGGTTGCTCTTCTATGGGATGAACTAACTGGAGGGAGAGGAGAACATTTTACAACATCTGGGTTTGATGCTTTCTGGTGGAATTCAATCTGCAGAAAGAGGAAAAGTCCAAAAACGTTGACCTGAAACTTGACATTTAAACAACCAACTTTAGCAGGTTTTCTGTGAAAAATCTGCATGTCATTATAGTTCAAGTTATTATTATTAAATGATTGTTTAAAATTAGATGCAAACCTAAAAATCCAGATTTATGATCCAGATTCCCCAGTCTGGAAAGAAGGACCAGTTTGGGTGAAGTTCTGTTGTGTGTTTGAGAACGGGAACGTTCTCCGCTCATTGACTGATATTTACCTCAACATTCCAGTTTGCACTCAGTCAAGGTGAAAGTTGCTCATATCGATGGTTTGAGTCGGTCATCAGACAAGCCTCATGTTAACTGATGAACTTTGAAACTTTGCTTCTTGTGTCAGATTTAGTTTTTGATCAAATTGTGATTAATTTAAAAAGCCTCTAATTAATTACATTTTCAAAGGCGTCCCACCGTTTTAACATCATGATATTTTTCTGTAGGAGTTCTATCAGTTCACACATCCAACACGTTGCTCTAATGCTAGCTGTGGAATAAAAATGGATCATAGAGGTGGATCTGCAAAGCCCAGAGCTGAATGACCCGCTGACCTCCAGGAACAACAACCAGTCTTTCCTCCACTCTGACGTCTGTGCAGAGTTGCATCATGGAGACATCATGGATGGATGAAAGCAAGCCAACAGGTTCCCACAGCATGCCGTGAGGTCACTTCCTGTTAGTCCTCAGGCCCTGGTAAATCTGGGGACAACCAGAACCAAAATGGCCGCCACCGCGACCGCCGCCACCGCCATGTTCCAGCCTTCAGAGTCGCTTTTCTGGAAACAAAAAAGAGAGTCATGTTAGAAGCATCTGTAAAGGAGGATCACTGTCACTTCACGCTCCTGACAGCAGGTCTTCTGCTGAGTCGCTGTTGGTGAAAATAGATGATCCTGGTGAGCTCATCAGCGCCACCTGTCTGTGGACCAGACTGAGATGAACCAGTTTCTATGAAACCACACTGATATTTAACAAGGAGACAACTCCTGTTCTCCATCCCAACAACCAATCACACACCTGCAGGTCATGACCACAACCACTGAAGACAGCAGGGTTGAACTTCTGACAGATCAACCAAAAACTGTCTTCATGCTGTCAGAGACCTGATGAAGGGTCAGGGGAATAAATCATGTTTAAAATGACCAAAACAAAAGATCAGGCACGTTTTATTTTGCTTCATGTTTAAATGAAAGGTGCATTGATGGATTACTAGTTCATCCCTTCAATCTTAACGACCAGTTTCCCAGAATAGCCATTTTTCAGACTGTAAACTCATCATTTTACATCATAAGTCATCCAGAGGAGGTTTGCACCTTTAACCCCTTAACTGCCACCCCCAAAACACTTCAACCTTATCCAAAGGGCACATGAGGACACTGCCATTCCCAACCAATGGAACCAATGCAGCCTTAAAATGTCCCAAGATGACATTCTTTCCAATGACCAGCAGGGGGAATATGTAGACTGCTAAGAATCTCTGACAGTCTACATCCCCAAAGTAGGTCCGGCATCCTGCGTGTTTAAGTTCTCTCCCTGGTTTAACGCACCTGGATCCAATGATGGCTCATTAGAAGGCCTAAGAAGATCACTGACCCGATGAGACGGTTGTTACTGCCACCATGGAGAGAACTAAAACGTGCAGGATGCCGGCCCTCGAGGACCAACTTTGGGGACCCCTGGTCTACATACTGGTCATACTGGTGGATCCTGCTATGATTCCACCTTCTGCGCTCACAACCAATGCAAAGTCCTGACAGGAGCTCCACCAACATGGAGCCACAGTCACGATGGTGTTGTAACCTAAACATGAGACCAGTGAGGCCAGTTCACCACAGCTTTATCTTCCCAGGTCAGAAGCTCCTCTAGAAAGTTCTGGATCTACCTACTAGATCTGTCTTAGTCAGATGAACCAAACATCCAGATGATGTGAACCATTCTCCTCTGCAGAGGAGGAAGTGTTTGAATGGCTGATTCCACTAACTAAAGACCGCCTCTGCATACTGAGCTCCATCCAGAAATGATGACATCATGATATGAAACCACTATGTAACCCAGGTGGCCGCCATGACCCAATCACCTTCCCTTTAAGTTGATTGTCATGTGTGCTTCCAGGTTTTGTTTTTTCTTCCCCACCTTGCTGCTGCTCACTGTTGGTTGTTTATAAAACAACCTGGAGTTTCTGAATTGACTCATCACTCATTTGATCTCTAAAACTTGAAGATTGCGGTGAGTTGTTAAATACCATCTGACTTGACGTTGTATAGTATCTGCAATGATAGCGCCGCTAATATTTCCCTCCTGTTGAATCACTTGCCAGGTTGTGATTCATTGACAGCTGGTAAACCTTCCTGATTTGAGCAAGTTATCATTGCATCCACCTCCTCAGATAATCCGTTACTCGACAGTGAGTAGATAATAGGGCGTTATTTTCGCTCTGCTCCGCCAGTTAGCATTAGCATTAACTCTGATCCATCGACAATCAGTAGCCCACATCAGTTTAGTCTACTTATTAATTACTTACTTAATGAAGAATCACACTGTTGCAGCCGAATTAAAGACCACACCTTTATTATTTAAGGGTTTACCTTTCAACTTTAGATTTGATTATTTTTTCCATGATTTCTTTATTGGTGTTGCAGTCCATGTTGGTGCAGCAATGAAATTTGGTACCTAATATGATTTAGTTTGTAGCTACTTTGATCAATCACATTTGCAAGTTGATTGATTTGATTCAATATTGGTTGTTTGTAACGACTGCTAATTATATTATTTAAGTAATTTTGAACTTGAATTATGAAGTGCACTTTTTTTTAAAAAGGATTTAAATTTTTCTTTTTATCTTCTGTCTTTTTTATTTTTTCTATGAAGTTGTTAAAATATAGCAAGTATGTATTTAATTGTTTTCTTGTCTCTCCCATTTAGTTTATATAAATATAATGTTTATATATGAACTTAATGTGTGTTATCTGGTCTTTTAGGTCAGGTTTTATCCCTTTGCCGTCGCATTGACTCACTTGATGACGGAAGATGGCGAGCTACTCACCCACCATCTGGTGGTAGGAAAACGGAACTACACTTTCCCTACAGAAACGAACTAAACTGAGTATTGAAAAGGGAAAATAATTATTCTCTCTTTGTTCTTGGATCTTTTATGGACTCTATTACGTTTGAAGTATCACTGATTATTATTATAATTGTTTTTGTTGGTGTGTGTTTTTTCCCCTTCTGTTTTTTTGGAAATTTATTGTTTTGTTGTTTTGGTATTATTATTATTATTATTATTATTATTATTATTATTATTATTTCCACTGCAATAAATAGCAATATTAACAAACTTTATTTTTTTTGTATCAGTTGTATTAATTATTCACCCCACTCATGACTCCGTGCCGTACCTACTTCTGATTATACAAACTGGTTAACACTACACCTCGCAGTCAGATCTGCTCAGTTGAGAAAAGCGCTACAACTAGAACCTGATTAGCATCTCTCAGCCATAGTGAGGAGCTCACTCTGTTTTTGATGCCCCATGAAGACTCTGCACCTGCCTCATGTGGCTGTTGGGTCTCTACCCACAGTGAAGTCAGCCATCCCCAACTAAAGCTACTGACAAAAGATAGTGATGGTGAAACAGCATACTGCCTCCAACCCTGTTTTACAAACAGGTAACATCAGAGTGCATACTTGGGTTTAATGGACGTTATCTTTGCTCTAGAAAAGCTCCTTCTGTCCTTTAACTAGTTTCCAGTAGGAACATGGCTTCCCACTGGAAACGAGACACTGTGTTCTTCTTTATAGTGGCATTTATTCAGACTCATTTCTCATGATATCAGTGCAGCCTTTGCTGAGCATGTCTGAATGACACACAGAGATCAGGAGCACCATCAGGTTTCATCTCCACTAGCTGCACTAAGGTGCTCTGAGCAGGTTCTCGTTTATCAGCCATTCTTGGCTGCAGAAAGAAGCAAAGCCATGGCCATACCTGGTCCCTTAGGACGCCAGCTCCTCCCACCAGCACCAAATCAACGCCACTATAACAATCAATCCTATGAACGGGATGGAGAGGACGGGGGGCTCTGAAGGACGGGTGCAGTTCTGGGAAGAAGACAGGGTGGGGTGTAGAGGGAGGAGGGGAGAGGAGAAAATAAAAGCAGAAAATAATCTAAGTACTAACATGAGAAGGTGTGACAGGGAGAATATCGACAGGGACTAAATAAAATGTGACTGGATGAACAGAGAGAGAGATTTAAAGACTGGTAGGTCAAGCATAACAGAATTTTATAGTTAACAGTATAAAATTCATATTAAACAGATCTGACGATGCTCAGTCGAACACATGCAGACAAACAGATGGACAAGAGATAACTGAAGCATGCTCAAAGGCAAAATGCTCAGCCAACATGCTAACGCTCTGTCACTGTGACGGTCTAAGGAGCATCTGTAGGGTCACACTGGGGCCATGAAGGGTTGGACGGACTGGTTTACCCACCACGAGCCACAGAGATAGAACAACATAAGGGAACACTTTGATAAAGAAGGATGAAGGAGGAAAGAAGCTGCTATGTAAAACTCCCAAACCAAACCAAGAACAGGTCCAAGACCAAGAACCTGACATTTGCTTTTGTTCAGAAGGTGCTTCGTGTTTTACCTGCAGGGGGAGCCAAAGACATTAAATTACAGCTACATGTTCAAATGTTAGAACTAGGAGACTGTAGAGATAGAATCCCTTCATGTTTGGACTTAGAACCATCTGTCATGAGGAACAACCCAGGGCAGGTACCTAGCTACCAGGGGTTAGCATTAGAGCCGATGAAGTACTGTCCAATAGCTTTGATCAATCTCTGCACTGAGGTCAACAAGATAAGAAAAGTGAAGTTCTACCAGAGGCAAAAGCTTCAACCTACACACCAAGATGAGAACCAAAGACGAGTGAAGGTCAGACTATCAGTCGTGAAACGTTGAAATGTTCACCACAGACGAAAACACCCCCAATCTGTTCACTGTGAAGGTAATGAGATTGTCTTTGTGCCATATGTTGTTTCTGTGATCCTTTCTGAGACGGATCCTACGAACCAGGACTGGCTAGACATCAGGTCAGAACCAGAACAGCTTTCAGATTAAAACCATGGACTGGATGGTTCCACTCAGGATCCTGATCCACCAGAATAGAAAAGCAGTGTGACTGAACTCTCATGAACATTCAAATCTCCCAGGCAATGATTGGTAGCCAGGGCCACAGAATTGGGTTTTTTCTATTATTATTTTTTGGATTTAGTGGCCTTTATTTCACAGAAGATTGACAGGAAAGAGGGTTGAGAGAGAGGGGGAAGACATGCGACAAAGGTCAACGGGCCGGGACTCAGACTCCTGATGACCGCCCAACATGGGTCACGCACTCCGCCGCGCTCGGTCTGCCCTGCAAACCACTTCTGTTCCAATAACGGTTTTACTTTGATGCAGATTCAGACTGAAGTCACCCAAGACCTTCAGAGAGGACCATCAGAAGTGTTCACATTTAATTTAAATTCACAGATTGATCTCAACTTGTTCAGTGAACTGTTTTTAAGAGTCCCACTACAGTTAGGTGTCAGCTCACCGCAGTACCTGTACGTCTGTCTCACATAAAGAAAACAAACTTCGAGTTTCTATCAGATCTGGTACCTATGGGAATTTCATGCAATCAATATTACCAACACATCACTGGATATTTGTTTTTCTCATTTTTTTTGTTACCAAGACCTCTTTTTAGTAAAATCTTTCACTCTTGCATCGCTGTGTCTCAGGTGTTTGTAGGAATTGTATTCAGTTAAAGTTGTTCAGTGAACTGTTTTAAAGAGTTCACTTAAAAACTCCCAGCCGTACTGGGATCCCCTTTCAGCTGGAAGGCTGCTGGTTTGATCTTTTGCTTACTACAATCCCCATAGTCATCAGCCCTTGAGCAAACTTTTGGGTCATGTGACACCCTCTCTGGGGTTCCTCATCAACATGTAGACGGTCTCCATCAGTCAGTTTAGCAGACACCGAGGCAGACACATGGAGAAAACAAATGTTCTCAAAAATGTTAAGAAGCTTGCAACTAAAAGTTTAAAGGTCTGCTGCGGAGTTATCAGCCAGCATGCACACACATGGACAGTAGTTATGGCAACAGAGGGCTGGACTCTCAAGGCATCTGAGGTTTCACCTAGCAGATCTTTGTTCTTACCTTGGAGGGAACCTGGTGTTCCTCACTGACTACTTCAGAAACCCTGAGCTGTCTGACTTTCAAAGCAGGACCACCCAGCTCCCACTGACCTTCTGACCTCTTACCTGCAACTTTCGTCCCAGCAGCTCCCGCAGCTCCGCCTTGCAGCTCTGCAGCTGCAGCTGGAGAGCTGCTCGCTCCCGCTGGCTGCCTTCGTGCAGCTGCTGCAGCTCCTCCAGCTCCTTCTTCAGACCTTCACACTGACACAGGGAACATCCACGCCTGGTGTTCATCAGACAGCAGTGGCAGGCTGGTATTAATGACACCATAACTCACAACTGAGTTTAACCACCGGATAAAAAGCAACCAGCTGATCCCGAAAATAGCAAACATTTGTACGAATCTACTGAAAACCAGAGAGCAGGAAGCAACAGGAGCTAAACCCGATACCTCCAGCTGGACCTTGAGAGCCAACTCTTCTGCCATTCTCAGCTGGACCTTCAGGGTCCTGATTTCATCCTGGACCGCTGACGAGTCCAGATTCTGCAGTCCGGGTTTGGACTGGGACAGAGTGATGTAGGAATCCGCCTTTAGATGAACCTCCTCCTCAGTTTGGCCCTCAGCTCTGACTTCCAGGTACGAGTCACCACATCTGAGACAACCAGGGAAGAAGGGTGAGAAGATTCAGCTGATCCAGTCCTTCGCTGCCTACCAGAACCAGCAGTAATGTTTCAGTCTTAGTGCTGAACATTGGACCGGAACCACTCACATGTCTCGTTGCTGCAGCAGTTGTTCCAACTTGTTGCTCAACTCCCTGTTGTTGCTGCTCAGAGTCTGACGCTCATTGGTCAGAGAAATGACCTCTTCCTGCAGCTGAGTCACATCACCTGAACACAGCACCGCCCATCAATCAGCAGATTCCTGACTGGTCCCGACACGAGGCCGCGTTGCTAGGTTACCTGACTGGGCCGTGCGGCGGCTCTTCATGCTCAGCTCGGCTCTCAGCGAGGTGACCTCCAGCTCGTACTCGGCCGCCGTGGCGTGCAGGCGCTGCAGCTCCACCCGCAGGCGGCACAGCTCCTCCTGCAGGGAGGCGATGTCGTTCTCCCTCTCTGCCGCCGCCTCCTCGGCCGCCTGCTGCAGCACCAGAACCTCCTCCTGAGCCGAGCGCAGCTCCTGCTGGACCTCCACCAGCTCGCTCTCCTTCTCCTCCTCCAGGCTGCTCATCTCCTCCTGTGCCGACCGAAGCTGAGCTGCAACAAGAGAGACATGACTCAGCCAGGCAGCGTCCACACGCCGAGAGGACCGGTCAGAACCGGGCCAGAACCAAACCGGGTTGGAACCCAGTTTCAGTCCAGGAGAGTCAGTGTGTGGCTTCCTCCACCTTGCAGCCTCTGGATCTGCCGGGTGAAGCTTTCCGCCTGATGGGCGCTCGCCAGCCGCTCCTCATCTAGCAGACCTTTGGAGGACACGCAGAGGTCAACTAGAGGTCAACAAGGTTTTAAAAAAGCACACATTGAATATGGATCAGTGGTGTTGCTATGACAACAGGTGACCAATCCTGACCAATCCTCACCTTGCAGCTCCATGAAGCTCTCCTCGTGTCGCTGAGAAACCTCTCGAGTCTCATCCAGCTCCAGGAGAAGTTGCAGCACCTGAGCTCTAAGCTCCTCCAAATCCTCCTCCTCTCCCTGATCATCTTCTTCAGACTCCCTCTCCTTCACTTCCATCTCTTCCTCCTGCTGACCCTTCTCTCCGTCTCCCTCAGGCTCCTCCTTCTCCTCCATGGACTCCCTCTCCTTGGCCGTCAGGGTATCGGCCAGCATGCCGGGTTTGTCCTCCTTCAGCTCACACAGCTCATCTGCAGACAGTCACACAAGGAGTTCCTGAAATGCTGCAGCAGCTTCCTGGCTCCAGACATCAGGAAACTCAAGAACCAGCCTGAGGAGTCTGTCCTCTGGCTCCCTCTGGTAGTGAAAACTCAACAAATCAATCCATCATGAAAGCTATTTTAAATGTTTCAAAATTCAACATTAGGAAAACGGCAGCATAAAGTGATGATTCCTGCATTTCCTGGGAGGAAGACTGGAACACTAGGGCAGCAGGGCCTTCATCCTCACCTTCATCACATCACCATCATCATCACCACCACCATCATCCTCACCTTCATCACCATCATCATCACCACTGTTAGAGATATTTTGGTATTATCATTTTATTCTTACTTTAGTTCACATTCAGCCTATAGATCATTGTGATTTTCTGTTTAAAGTGTTCTCTTCCTTATGTGTGTATGGAGGTCACTACTGTCGGTTCAACTTTACGCACCCCCTAATTTAGTAACTACCTGTGAGCAGTCGTATTTTGTTTTATTGACAGTACTGACCGAGATTTGAACCGGGCTCAGACCTTTGATCAGATATCACATCTGGAACTGGGTTGTTAGATGTTTGGGTTAGAAGCTTTATGACCTCTGTTGTGTTTCCTGACTGCCCCCTTGCCTGTTCTTCTTTGACAATAAAAACAGGAGCTGTTGTGAGAGCAGATCAGAATGCTCTGTGGATTCCTCGGAGGAAGAGTTCTCAGAGCGTTCTCCTTTTGCAAAAGCTCTACATGAAATTCATATACGTTGTCTGTGGTTCTTTCTTTTATTTAGGTTCGAAAGGAAAATACCTATCAACCACCACCATCACCATCATCTTCATCCTCACCTTCATCACCATCACCTTTATCATCACCACCTTCATCACCATCACCTTCATCATCATCACCTTCATCACCATGTTGGGGAGGAAGACCCTACAGTGACTCTGAGAGAAACTGGACGTTTGATGATGGTTTGGGAGGACAAGATGGCCGCACAAACTCCTGGAGAATTCACCTCCAGAACCGCCCAGAGAACCCGTCCAGACTCACAGCCACATCAACACTGACTGATGCTTTCCTCACAGAACTACCAGAACCTCTTCATCACTGACCAGAGGGGTCCAGCACCTCCTCGATGACGGGCGGCAGCCGGAAGCCGTCCATGATGCGACCGATGCAGGAGGAGCTGCTTCTGACGGCGCAGAGTGTCGGTGGGGGGGTCAGGGGTCAGGTCACGACTGAGAGAGACGCAGTACCTTCTTCATCCTGCAGGGGCCTTGAGAAAACTGAGGATGGAGGCAGAGACAGGAGGACAGCGAGGAGATCGTTAAAGATTTGATTATTTTAATGGATTTTCTGATAATGTCTCAATTTAACATCCAGAGCAAAAATACTAGAGCAGAAAAACATTTTCTAGGGAGATCTGAACATTTTTCATAAAATCAGATCTGGAGACCAAGGGACGCAGATCCTGACCTCTGACCTCCGGGTGTTCTACACCAACATCTTTACTGTCATCGTCTCTTTGACCAGAATCAGGTCCGCTGGGTCAACAGGAGGACCGGTCAGCACCAGGAATCATCCTTCATGTTTCACTGCAAAAGATGTTCATGCGGACCCACTGACCTCAGAACCAGTTCAGAACCAGAACCAGTCCAGAACCAGTTCAGAACCAGAACACCCAGAACCAGAACCAGTCCAGAACCAGAACCAGTTCAGAACCAGAACATCCAGAACCAGTCCAGAACTAGAACCAGAACATCTCGTTTCTCTTGTTGTTTTTCTGTTTTCAGCTTCATCATCATAAATGTGGAACTGCTCCTTTAATGTGCAGCAGCAGCTGAACCTGCTGCATCAGGCGATGAAGACGTACCTGATGAAGAGCTGCTGCTTTCTGCTTCTCTCTGGATTACTGCAGTCCTCTTCCTCCTCTTCCTCGGTGTCCTATATTTCCCCCTCAGTGTCCGCTCCGCCTGCAATGCCGACTGACGTCACTCTATGCTTCCAACCCTCGCCGCTCATGACGGGAATACAGAGCGGAGCCGCAAGTCGCAACGTTTAACTGTTTCCTGCCAGGAACTCCTCTTCCTCTTGTCCCTCCTCTTCCTCCAAGCTTCCCGATCAGCTGAGGTCTGATGAATCTGTGCAGGAGAGCCTTCCGTTCGCAGCAGACGGGAGAACGAGACCCGAGACCCAGTTCAGAGCTGCTCGGTGTTCGTCACTGCTGGAAACCGTAGCTGCCTCCATCCGTCTGGAGCGGTTGCTAGGCAACAGAGACTTCCAGGCTGAGAAACAGAGGAAGAGTCAGCCAGTCAGATATCCAGTCAGTCTGGGTTATTCAGGTCCATCACAACTCTCCAGAGCCTCCTGTGATCCGGTCCAGTTCTTCTCTGCAGCCCTTTGCCTCTAATCCAGGAAGTCGAGTTTAAATTCGAGACTAAAATCAAGAGGGATTAGTGAAAAATGGCGACATGTTTTCTGCTTACAGCAAGATGCTGATCTAGAGGATCACATCATCTGCTTCCCGTTGGGAACTTCCCAGTTCTTCTGACTTGCTTCTGTTTTCCATTCCCAACCCAACGGATCGTGACGAAGCCTCCGTCTGTCCTGGAGATTTGATGGATCTGATTTAGTCTCTTGACTTGCAGCTTCTCCTGTTTCACTACATTTTAAACCTGAAATTATTCTTTTCACTGAGTTTTCAGGGGGTTTTCGGTTTAAATCTTCGAAGCGCTTCAGTTTCTATAGTTATCAGCGTGTGAATGTGATGCGCTTTGGGTCCTCTGAACCTGATAAAGTGCGATGGGAGTACCGGCAATCAGAAACGGCGTCATCCGGTCCGGGAGTTTATTATTACCAGAGGTGAAGAGTAACGACTTACATTTACTTGAGTTTTTTGGGTCCTCCACTTATTATTACTAAAAATTAATGACACAGGGTCAACTTTCTTTCTAATGTTTAAGCGAGAAACGCTGCTGCAGTCACTAGCGTTGTCCACTGTCGCCCCGTGCTTTCTCAGGGGCAGAGCAGCTGCAGAGTTGATGACTGCTGTCTGCTTTTAGTATCTTGACGTAATCACATACATTTGAAAAAAGGCTTTAAATGAGACGACATCAGGTTAAAAACGGTCAAGTTCAAAACATGAATAAAAGTTATAATTAATGATTCCAGGTAAATAGGTGGAGATGATAGTCTGATGCTTCTTTATTGTTTGGTTGAATAAGTCAAACTGTTTATGGAGTTATTGGATTAAACTTTTTACCTCATCTACGATTGTAAAACTTTTATATTAATGGGAAGCTGCAGGTTTAAAAGCTGAAAAGTTTCTGGTTAAAATACATTCAGCATTTTTCCATTTCTATCATATTTTTCATAACTTCAAACAGTCTTGTTTCTCTTGTATTCCAGTCCGACTCTAGGTCCTGTTTGGAGACATCTTTATGTACTGGCATAGTCAAAGTCCAGACTCAGACTGATTTCAGTGGTCAGGACCTTCAGAGAGCAGAGCAGAGTCTCAGTTGGCTCTAAATGACGCTGTCGCTCCTGACCAGCAGGTGGCAGCAGAGGAGCAGAAAGCTTTTCATCTGCTTAATCATTTAAATTCAACATAATTTATTTACAGATGTGGATTCTGATTTAATGTTTTGATCTAAACAAGTGAGTTTAGTCCAAGTTATTATTTAGTAAATTGTAACTGAATGGAAGCAATGTCTGGCAGATTTCAGAGAGTCACTGATCACCAGGTCAGTTTACAGGTCTGAGCAACACTCTGCAGAAGATGAAGAGCGAGAAGCAGCAGCTTTATCTCTGCTCCTCAGATTCAAACCTTCATTCTCCTTCAACCTTCTCCATCAGATGGAGATCTGGAGAACCTGCTCACAGCTCCAGGTACGAGAACATGAGCCGCTCCCAGAGGCTTCCTGTCCGTTAGAAGATCCACTTCCTGTTTACTGAATCTGAATTTAAATTCACAAATTTCATATTTCTAAACCTCATTTGTGGACAATGGGAGCCGATCTTCCTCACCTGGTTCCATCACTCTCCCTGTGAGTTCACGTCAAAACCAATGACTGGATCATCATGCGTATTATCAGAACTGCAATCATCGTTGTCATTTTATAGATTGTTTTGTTGGGGGTGTTTTTTAATATAAACCCCTTTTAATCGTTTGATAGCATCAATTAGTGGTCCAGTGAGAAGGACAGCGGCCATCTCCCTCTAGAAACCCAACTCTGGATTAATCCTCATCAAACCTTTGAGGTAGAGTTGGTTCTCTTGATGAGGAAACACCGACTGAAGCTGCTGGCCTTCCTCGTCCTGCTGCTGATGGTCAACCTGCTCAGTGACCTCTTCCAGAGGAACATCGGCTCTGCAGAGAGGATGGATAAATATGGCCTCCATTAGGAACCAAATGAAATGTGTGAGCGGCTTGTGTTGAACCTCATTAGTCCAGCTTCGCTCTATAATCCGTTATTTAAATGAAGCGGCAGGTTTTTCCAGCAAAGCAACAGTTTAATAAAAGTGTTGCAGCCTCTTTGGCAGGTTTAGTTAAACTGGGGAGTTTTTCTTCTCCAGTCTCAATTTGGTCATGAATTATTTATGAAACATGCGTCCAGCAGGATGAATGAGGATAAAAGAGCATTTCTGCAGCTTCCTCTCACAAATGCTAATAACACAAACTGATTAGCATAAGCAGCATCCTCCTCGCCTCTCAGCCCATTATGAGAGTCAGAACAATCAGGTCTGGTCCTCCAGCCGCTGGAGCCGAGGTCGCAGAGGTCGCTCCAGTTGATCTCACAGGGAGATGTTGCACCACCCCACCTGACCACATCATTGTCGTAAAAACCTCTCCAGCTCTCCACCAGCGAGGGAGACGCCAGGTCAGGTCCCGGCCCAGTTCAGCCAGTACACACACTGGACTCGGTCTTGTCTTAAAGATGCTCCGGCTTGTGGATGAAGGTTCCCTCCATGTGAGAAACACTCCTGAAGAATATTGGAAGTTTTAAGAAACCAAGACGAACCTCAGGTCCTTCAACGAGGCAGCACCAGTCCGGAAGAGCCACATGGACCCACAGAGACCTTTGGACCTGGGCCAGAGGACCAGCAGGACCCTCACCCTACAAGACCCGTGTCTCAGAACCAACCTGTCTGGGGTTAACAGGAAACAGCAGAGCCTACAAAGTTCTACTGGACCTTAGTCTGGTTCTGTTGAGCACTTCTGGACTTCAGAAACATCTCAGTGCCTGACCTTAGGTCGGAACCAGAGGTCCCCAACCCGGCCCTCCATGTTTCAGGTGTCTTCCTGCTGCTGCAGCCCCTGGAGGACAAAGGAGGTAATGCAGGTGTTCTAGAGCGGAGAACATCTAAAGCAGGGGTCTCAAACTCCAGTCCTCGAGGGCCACAGTCCTGCAACTTTTAGATGAGCCTCTGCTGCACCACCTGAATAGAATAATTAGGTCATTAAGGCTCTGGAGAACTGATCTACACCAGGAGGTCATTAAGTCATTTCATTCCAGTGTTTTGTACCTGTGGCACATCTAAAAACTGCAGGACTGTGGCCCTCGAGGACTGGAGTTTGAGACCCCTGATCTAAAGGGTTCACGGCTAACTTGAGCACCTCTGGTCTACACTACGGTGTCCCTCAGGGCTCAAGCTTAGGTCCAATTTTCTTAACACTGCCACTCTACGCTGATCACACTCGGCTCTTTACTCGCCAGATGACCTCTGACCCTCTGATGGACATTTTCCATATTAAGTCAAATTCTCTTTGTTTTTAGATTTCAGATCTGGGTTGAGACTCAAACTCAGGACAAAACAGCAGCGCTAACAACGGCCTCAATTAATTCACTCACCCGTGATGAGGTGATGGTTCTGGTGGTTCTGGTTCCAGCAGCAGAGGAAGAGGATCCAGCTGGATTGATGAAGAGGAGGCAGTCTTCATCGCTGCTGACTGCCGGCCAATCACAGCGCAGCAGCAGAGAGAGAGGGAGTGAGGAAGAGGAGGAAGGCTTTGGATGCTGAATCTTTTTATAGAAGCAGAAAGTTATTCAGCGGAGCTGGGAGCAGCTACAGGTGGAGGACGGACAGATGGACGGACGGGATGGACAGGACGGACCCAGAGACATGAGAGACAGGAAATAAAAACAGAAGAGGAGGAAGTGGCAGAGAGGAAGCTCTGAAACTGTGAGTTTGACTCTTCTTTCACTGCGTTTTGTTGGTTCTCGTTCTACTGAAATGCTAAAATGTCGACTTTCATTCAATCAAAGCCAGAACCGGCTGGCACTGCAGCGTCTCTGCCTCCAGGATTATTGTTGTCTTTTATGGATTATGGAAAATGTTTTTATTATTTGTTCTTGTTTATTATCTTTAAGTTTTTAGTTTTATTGGCAAACGGCAGGAAACATAACTATGATTCCTCGAACGTCTGATGACAGACTGACTTTGAGATGGCCGGCCCGGGTTCTGTTAGCTGGTCCAAACTGGGTCGTCACCAGAACAACAATCCCAAACACAATAGAACCTTTAGAGCGTGCTGAAGGACCAAGCTGCTGGAGGGGCCTAGTCAAAGTCCAGATATCAGCCTGGTTGAAATTATGGGGCATTCAGAAACCTCTGGAGTCGACCCGGTTCCAAAGCAGTGGGTCGGGGGGTTGGTCTCTGATTGGCCGGTTGGTTGGAGCTTTGGGTTCTGCTGTTTCCGTCTCTGCGGGGTTCAGGTCCTCGACCCATTTGTGAATCACAGACATTTTCTCTGCCTGATTTTTAATGTAAATTCATGTCATGCTGGAGGCTTTTATTGTGAAAGGATGACCTCCCCCAGCTCAGCTCCTCTTCATCAGATTACAGCAGATGTGACAGATGTGCTCCTAATTTATATTAATGAAAAGATTATGGATTATAAACACACCTCAGTGTCATGTGACGTCATAACCTGATGACCTCATTGCTTCGTTATGTCACTTCCTGTTGCTGCACATAAGATCCATATCTGCCATGATGGTCCTGCTGATACCTGGAGAACACCTGCTGAGGCTCCGCCCCCGCTGTCTTCCATGCTCTGATTAGCATGATCACTTCACATGGAGGAAACCGCCTTCACGCCTGTTGCTATGGTTACTGACTCAACATGACTCTCCTCTTCGTCAGAGGAGACAAAGAGGAGGCGCTGCAGCCCATCAGAGCCCCCAGCGCCAGGTGGGCTGCAGCGCCTCCTACTTACCAAGTTTCATGAGACCCTCGGTGGACCGGCTGGTCCAGGTCAGAGGTTCTGACCCAGACGACACCACGAGGCGGTCCAGCTCTGCCCGTTCTTCCTTCAAACATGTCTCAAGGTATCCAGTCCCCTCATGCTGGTTCCCAAATGACTATAGTTCTCTAGACTTTGACTAGGCCATTCTATTGTTGCTCTGCTGCTGTGTTTGTTGTTGACCCAGTTTGGACCGAGCCTCAGCTGATGGACTCACATTGACTTCTTCAGCTACTCCCTGCAGCCAGACTGGTTCAGGGTCATGACGTCTGACCTGCTAACCTTCTGTGGGTGAAGCTTTGGGGTTTCTGGTCATTCCTCTGAGCCATTACTTTAATTGGGTGTCAGTGGGGTGAGCTCCCTTCCTCTATCATTCTCTTGTTAACCCTTCAACCCCTCTGACTCAATGTTCTCCAGATGAAAGCTACAGGCCAACCCTAACCCAGCTCTCCATCATGGAAAATGTGACACTTGGCAGCCCTGCAGGAGAGGCTCGCATGAGGGACTACAACTACCTGGCCCTGGTTCTTGGTGTCCTGTTGATCCTCATCATCATCCTGGGAAACGTTCTGGTGTGTCTGAGCGTGCTCACAGAGCGCTCTCTGAAGACCGCCACCAACTACTTCATCATCAGCCTGGCGGTAGCCGACCTGCTGCTGGCCGTGCTCGTGCTACCGCTCTACGTCTACTCTGAGGTCAGTCAGATGTTCTGGAGGTGGAGAGGTGATGATGTTCAAGATGAACCGACTGTAACTGTGAACTGTGACTGTTCGTAGTTCCTGGGAGGAACCTGGACTCTGAGCACCTCCATCTGTGATGCTCTGATGACCATGGATGTGATGCTCTGCACTGCCTCCATCTTGAACTTGTGTGCCATCAGCGTAGACCGGTAAGTTGCTCCTGGAACCCTCCAACCCATCGTCCTTCATGTTATGCAACATATTCTCTTATCGGAAGCAGGGTGACAGGGAGGAGCAAGGAAGGCCATGGGAGTGAAGGTTCAAGAAGAGATGCTTTAGCTCAAAGTTTGTCTCTTCCGATAGAGAGGTTGTCAGGTAACACCTACTGTATTTTGGACTGTGTACCTGCAGACTACAGAGGGTGTCCAAGCTCACCTCAATACCTTCTACAAGTGACCAAATGAAAGCTGTTCTCACATTTTCAGGGCAAGTTTGAGCTCATTTGCTCTCCAGGTTAAACTCTTTCAAGTCGGATCTCTGTCATTCATTCTGGTTGAGGTTTCCATGGCCTAGTTCTCAAGGTGTGGTGGAAAGGAGAGAGTCTGTTTTGGAACCTGAGGGCCTAAACCCTAGAGTAACCCTGCCTGCTGTCTTCTGGTCCAAGGTTAGACTCTGCCCTATGTGAAGGAGTTCAGGTGTTTTGCTGTCTTGGTTCTGAGTGGCAGGACACTCAGGGTTTCTTCCACAGTAATGAAGGTGTTGTTCAAAGATGTAGTGGTGGAAACCTAAACTGAAAGGTGACACTCTGGTATCTCGTCTATCTAGTTCATACCCTGACTCATCCTTATGGGATATGAAAGAGGCCAGAACCCAGGCCTCATTGACCGGACTAAATATCCCTTCTGGACTTGGAACACTTTGGGAACCTGCAAGCAGAGGTTAGAGAGTCTAAAGCTGTCCTCTGGATTCCCCTAACCTTGTACATATGGAAGAAGACGGACAGACAGATGGACGGATGGACTCTGGTTATGATTCGTGCATCAAACAGCTCAACTTCCATCTCTTCGGTCCTGATGCTGCTTCTATCCAGATACTGTTTGCTTCTAATTGCTTTCTTCTTTATAGACCTAATTAGCAGCTGCCTGGCACCAGTCATCATTAACATTTTCAGACAGAAGCCTTCAGGTTTAATGGAAACATTTCCATTTAAATGGTCATCATCCTCTACAGCTCTTTACTAGAAATTCATTATCCACAACAATGAAATTTAAAGCTTCGGCCATTAAACATGTTACTAGAGACGTCACATTGATGCTCACGGGACAGGAAATTTGTCTTTTCTCATCCAATCTCCATGGTAATAAATGAAACTGCAGCTCGTTATGGAGATAACAGATTCTTTTCTGGTGCTCCAGTTTGATGAGTGAAAATGGGTCCAATTAACAACTTTCAAAGTGTTAAAAAATGTAATAAAACACCTCAGTGAATCAAAGATGGTTGAGACCACACATATATATTTTTAGGACCAAGGCTGAGAAGCTATATTTGAAGCCTAGCAGCTGAGCAGAGGACTGCACATGACTAGATGTTTCTGCAGCTCTTAAAAGAAGAGAGAGAACATATGAACCCATTCTGTCAGAGTTCAGAACATCTTATCAGTGTGATGAAAAGTTCAGTGCATCCAGTAAACTCTGTGTTGCTTTCTTTCATGGGATCTTCTAAACTTTAGTCTGAATTAAGTATGTCTGCTTATATTGCAGGTACATCGCCGTCGTAGTGCCCCTAAAATACAACAGAAATCAGTTCAGTGTTCGCCAACTGTCACTCATCACCGCAACTTGGGTCCTATCTCTAGGCGTGGCCAGCCCAGTCATCTTTGGTCTGAACCAGGTGCCGGGTCGGGATCCGACGGTCTGCAAGCTGGAGGATGATTATTTTGTGGTGTACTCATCAGTCTGCTCCTTCTTCGTGCCTTGTCCAGTCATGCTCTTCCTCTATTACTGGATGTTCCACGGCCTGCGACGTTGGAGCAGTCGGAGCCGGTCCCAGGCCCATCGGGTCGGCCGGAGAGGTCTTTCTTCTCATCTGGCCTTGGCTCTGCGTAGAGCTAAAGACACACCTGGTAGCCAGGAGAAGGTTGTTTATACAGTGCCTCCTATAAGCCCCACCTCTCCATCCATATTCTCCATGGCAACGCCATGTGCGACTCTGCTGACAGAGGAAAACCAGCACGGGGCAGTGATGGCAGCTGATAGCGACCCGGTGACCACTCAGATGGACAGTGTGTCGGACGGCGAGCCCACCGGAAGGTGGGAGGGAAGCAGTCGCAGAGAGAACGCCACTAAGAGAGGACGAAGGACCAGCAAGACCAGCCGGGTCAGTGGGAGGGAGCGCAAGGCCATGAAGGTTCTACCGGTCGTTGTTGGTGAGTACCAGAACCAGGACGGCTTCAAACTGAATCATAAAATCCTAGAACACATTTCCTATCAGGATGAACCAAATATGTTTGAAAAAAAATCTTTTTTTAAAATGAATTTAAGTAGATTATTTTAAAAAACTGAAGAATCCACCCTTAAATACATCTTTATCATCCTGTTAAGTATAGCTTTGTTCTCATCACTCTATGGCCAGGCTGTTCTGCTCCACATGTTACGATGAGTTCATCTCTACCACCAAACATGTCTTCTGCAAGAAGTGAGGAAAAGGTCTCTGACCTTAGAGCCTAAAGGGCTGAAGACGACCAGGCAGCAGCTGCAGGACCACAGGAGGTTTGCCTCATTGTGCGGCTTGATATCTTCTCCAGAGTGACAACGATCACATGTGAAGCAGCAGCAGAGCTCCAGCTAACGAGCCGGGGTTGCCTCATTCATCTGAAAAGAATCTGAGTTCAGTTTTGGGACGATCAACAGCAGGGTCATAATTAAGAGTTAATGCAGACAGACATCTGAGAGCAGCTTCCACAGACAGCCTCCTGAAACTGGGTCCATACTGGGACAAGGATCCCAGCAGCACATCGACAACAGAGCAAGGCGTTCTCATGGTGTTGGACTTCATTCATTTCTGGCTCTGTGCTCCACCAGGCCCGTTTACCAGTTTCAGGACCCAACCAGAACCCCTCAGTGTAAATTCCCTTGAGAAGTAATGAGATTGGTTATATAGAAACAGGCTTTAATGCCGAAAAATGATCAAATCTTACATGCTATAAATCTCATCCAAATGGATCAGAACCAGAGTTACATTCCCCATCCAGCACCGGGCCACTGAGCTCAGCTGATGGACGGAAGACTGGAGAGTTTAGCTTTTTATTCTTCTCTGCAGTCTGTTCCCTCCCTAAAGGCCAGTTTAGTCAGTTTCAGTCTGTTTATGTGTGACCCCCAGCAGTCACACATAAGCATGGTTATGTGAGCTGAAACGTGTGTGTGTAAGCAGATAAAAGAGGCTAAAAGTGATACAGGAAAAGACAGAATCCATAACAATGGTCCAGTCAAAGTCCAGGTCTTAAAGACCTGAAGATGACCTGGGATGAACCTTAGATGTCAGCATCAGCTTGTTTAAAAGCCTTTCAGACGCCCAGCCAGGTTCAGGGAGCAGACTGGAGTCAGTGGACCTGGCCTGGGTGAAGCATGGAGATCTGACCTGTCAGAATAACAGATTCAGAGCCAGACACGTGTATTTAAACCCACTGATGATACTTTGTTTCTCTGTGTGTTAGTTGACCACAATGCCTCCCAAAATGGGACAGAACAGTTTCTCCCTGAGAATGACAACAGGACACCAACTGATCTTCAGTTGAGCTGTAGCTTCTGTAAAAATAGAAACTGTTGGAGCTCCTTGGTGTGGAACCAGCTTCACACCAAGGAGCATAAAATTCACATCTTCCTCTGAAGCTGCATCAAGTGCCTGCAGTTTTGCTCCTCTGTGACTGATGCCAGACTGTCTTTGTGTTTCAGGCGTGTTCCTGGCCTGCTGGACGCCCTTCTTCACCGTCCATGTCACCAAGGTGTTATGCCGTTCCTGTAACATCGGCCCCACTCTTATTTCTGTGGTCACATGGCTAGGTTATGTCAACAGTGCTGTTAACCCAATAATCTACACGATCTTCAATGCAGAGTTCAGGAACGTCTTTCACAGGCTGCTCTGCTGCCGGACGTGACGCTTTAAGCGTCGACTATGAACTCAAACGTTCCCCAGAACATCCAGAAGTCGCCTGCTTGGAGTCTGAATCCTCTGAAGTCAAACAGTCTCTTCTTTTAGAGTATTAGTGTGTTTCTTAGAGCGGCCCAGAGGATGAGATATTGGACAGACGTTTCTAGGTATCTGAGTGGTTCCATGTTTTAACGCTGTTCCAGATCAGGGTGGACATCTTTTTGCTGCAGACAAACAGAAATCTGAATGTTTGATGAAGGTTTTGTAACTTGCACCTGCTGAATCTGTGAAATGGGCATGATGGGATGTAACTGAAACTGATGTTCTCCTTCTGGACAACTAAAACAATAAAGAAGTGAAGAACAAAACTAACTACAGCTAAATGTCTTCTGGGTTTGGAGGCCAGTTGGCTCCATCCTAAAGCAAACCAACACAGAGGATTGAAGAAGGCCTGGTTATATCTGTTGTTCAGATATAACCAGGTAAAGGTAAAGTACCTGTTGTTCAGGTAAAGTAAAACTTCCTGTCTGGTCCAAAGACTCTTCTTTAAGAGTCCTCTTTGCCTGTCCTCATCTCGACTTAGGGCAGGACCAGAGTCAGACACAACAGCAGGTGTGAAAATCATGTTTTGCAAAGAGAAGTTCTGTTGCTGGTTCTGGATAAGCCTGTTTCCTCTGTGCTGCTCTGGAGCACAAGGCTTTCTGTTGAGATGAATCACATTCCAGGCCTGGAATCCGTTTCAGTCCCTCCATGATCCACTGTGGAATAACACGTCTTGGGGGCAGAACATCCCAAACCCACTCCTTTGTCCTGAGTCACGAGCCGCGAAGCGCCTGGAACGGATCTGAGGTCAGCAGAACCTGAGACTTCGTCCTGAGAGGCGGATTAAAGGTCAGAGCAGCAGGACAAAGACTCAGCTGAGACAGCAAAATGTCATCTGGACAAGTTAACCTTTAACTGTATGAGGAGGCAGAACCTGTTGACAGAACCACAACCAGAACCTCTTTCTGCTTCAGAGTCGAAAGGTTTCAAAATCAGCATCTGGGATCCGAGTCGCTCCTGGTTCAGTGGGTCCACCTGTGGTTCTGGAAACCAACTGGCTGTGGAGGTCCAGAGGTCTCCAGGGCCCTGGTTCCTAGGATCTAGGCAGGCGGCTGAAATGTCTTACTGCAGGGCTTTTCAATGTGTGGGGGATGCCCCCAGGGGCAACAGGGCTCTTTGTAGGGAAAAAAACTATGAGCGTTTACCCAATTTCACCAAGACTATGCTGGACACTAAATGTGCAGGTTTTTAGTATCTAAAGCTACAGTGAGTGAGGAAGCAGAGTCTGGGCCAAGCAAAAATGAAAACAAGGAAGTATAACCAGAAATATTTACAGAAAATCTTTGGGGACCCCCTGATAATCTTAAATATTTTCATTTGCAAATCTTTGGGTGTTCGGATCAGCTATTTCAATTTGATATATCAAATAACTGATGGGCACAGTGGTATTTCAGTATTCACATGAGGGTTAGTGGACTAACAGAAAATGTGCCATATCATTTAAACAAAATTTGATAGGGTGCAGAAATGTAGGCACCCTTGTTATGTTGTTGATTTTAATGTTTTATCTACTTATCACTCATTTATTGGAACAAAAATTGGTTTGGAAAGCTCATTAAGATTTGAACTTCATAGACAGGTGTATACAATCATGAGAAAAAGTACTTAGGGTGGCCAGTTGTTCTCCTCTTTGCATCTCCTGTGAAGACTGGCAACATGGTGACCTCAAAACAAATGTCACATGACCTGAAAACAAAGATCAACACTATGATTTAGAGGAAGGATGCAAAATGTAATTGCTGTCAGTTTCCACTGTAAGGATTAAGACCACAGGCACTGTTCTAGTTAAGCTCAGATGTGGCAGGTCAAGAAAAATATCAGAGGCAGAGAAGAAGAATGGTAAGAACAGGCCACAGACATACGACCTCATCTTGCTGCAGATGGTGTCACTGTGCATCGTTCATCAATTCAGTGCATTTTGAACAAGAAGAGGCTGCGAGGGAGAGTGATGTGGCAGAAGCCTTTTCTGCAAGCACGCCACAACCAAGCCAGCTACATTTTGGGATAAGGTGCTACAGACTGATGCATGGCGCCAGAAACACAGCATTCCAAAAATACTTGCTGCCCACTGTAAAATTAGGTGGAGCTCCCATCATGCTTTGGAGCTGTGTAATCAATGCCAGAACTGGGAATCGTGTTAAAGTTGAGTCACATGAATTCCACTCAATACCAGCAGATTATTGAGAATAATGTTCAACAATCAGTTACAAAGTTATGCTGGTGATGGATATTTTAACCAGACAATGATCCAAATCCACTCAGGCATTCATGCAGAGGAACAAAAACTGTTGTGCAGAGGCCATCCCAGACAGAATATCATCTCCATCTGTGGGATGATTTGAAGCGGGCTGTCCATGCTGGGCGGCATTCAAACCCAACTGAAGTGAAATTTAGTAAGGAGGAATGGTCCAAAGTGAACAGGAAGAATCTAGAGAAGATTCTTCCTTTCGCAAAGGAGCGTCTACTAAATATTAATGTGATTTTTCTGTTGAGGTACCCCTCAAATCTTTTCTTCATGCTTGTTGCACATTTTCTATTGAATCCAATAAACTTCATTGTCCTGGTGGAATATAACTGAAATAGCTGACCCAAACACTTTTGAAAATGAAAATATTAAAGACTTTAAAGTATTACTTTTTCATAAGACTGTAAATTCAGGCTAATCAGCAGAAGCAGGAGAACCCCCATAGGCCTGTTGGGCCGCTGTAGTCCAATCAGAGCAGGCCGCCTTCATGTGACCAGAACCAGCCAACCAGTGTAGCAGCAGAACTTGGTGGAGTTTTTCCTTCCACCAACATCCAATAATCAAACCCACATAGTTTTTGGGATTTCACTTCCAGAATGAGTTTAATTACGTAGTGAAAGAGTCGAGCTGAGCTGATAATCAGCTGACAGCGAGGCGCTGCAGCAGCAGGTGGAACTAACAGGCTCCTGCTGCCCTACTTATCCTGCTTACTAATGCTGCATAAGCTCTCTAATGCTGCCTCACACACTCTCTGACACACACACACTTCTGTGACACAGCTAGCTCCTTCCAGCTCTGGAGCCGAAGCATGAAGACATGAATCTGTGACAAATCAGGTCCGCAGCCAGCGAGGCCGAGACAGCGGCCAACCGTAGGCCAGCCGGACGGAGAGGTGAGAATTTTACTTTATGGCCATGTGAGGCTTTACTGGACTGGTACTGGTTCCTGCTGGTTCAGCCAGTACATGCTGATTCTGGTTCTACCAGCTCATTCAGCACTGAACCTACTGGGTTCATGTTCTACTGCAGCCATTTGGAACCTATTTTCTCTCCATTTGACTCTAAATCAGCTGAACTAAATTATTTATGCTAAATGTCAAAATAATGAGAAAAGTTTGTTTTATTTTCAACAGTCACTAAAAACCTCCAATATTGCATAATCACGTGTCTGTTACTGTTTTATCTTCATTGAAGTTCATCTCTTGCTTATCAAGAACCAAAGACGAAAATGATTCTCCATCTATTATTGTTCCATTAATTTAGTGAACAGCTTCATATCTAATAGTCCACAATAAAGCAGCTGAGGATTTCATTCTAATTTCTACAATATATGTGTAATTTGGTCAGTGTCTAGAATCTTAAATTATGAATCTGTGATTTCCGCTCCTGCTGGGCTTTAAGTAGGCCAGTGATGTGACACAGAGGTCTAGGTCCAGGCTGGACTGAAGTCGATTCCCTGGGTGACAACAGAGACAGTCAAAGGGTGGCATCACCATGACGACCATGACAAAACTGCCTGCATCTGCTTCCTGTCCTACCATCACAAACATAAGCTCCCTGGGACAGGAACAGATGTCATCAGATCAGTAAGTGACCCTCCTGGCGGGTCAGCAGGTCCCCTCATGTCCTCTGGCAGGTTTGGTGGAGGACGTATGATGCTGTGGGCCTGTTTCTCTGAGAGCACGGATTTAAAATACCAGATTTAAAATAAAACTCTGGTTTTTCAGCCAGAAAACAAAAATGTGGACTATACATAGGTCAAAGGTCATAAATAGAGAAGTGGTTCAGCAGACACTAAAGGGACCTGAACCGCAGTCCAGAGTCCAAGACATCCGTTTAATTTCAGGCTGTTCAATAGATCTGAAGTTCCATGGAGGGAACAATTCCCAACACGAACCTGCAGCAGCTGCCTCGGCCCTGGAGCCAGGCAGCAGCAGCTGACATGGACTCACCAACCTGACTCACCTGGAGTACAAGCAGAGGTTGCTGATGACCAGATGTGGCCTGAAGGGGTGGACAGACGGGACCAGGTGCTGCTATGTTCCCCAGTATGAACTGGGAGCAGAACGTCTCCAGCAGGACGAACCAGCGGCCGCTGCTGGTGATCAGGTCCGTCCTTCAGGATGGACAGGAGTTAAAGGACTAAACAGCTGTTTGTATCAGTGGAGTGAAAACAGGGACAATCACTCTGCCTCACCCTGGACAGTTAAAGCAGGAGACGCTTAGCTGGTTCTACTGGTTCCTGCTGGTCCTGAAGGGACTTTAACTTCTGGAATGTGAAGCAGCTCCTGCAATGAAGGACTTAGTGGAGAGAAATCCTTTCTAAGGAATGGGGTTAGCTGAAAGCTGTGAGTGAACTCTCCTTTGTGGTCAGTGAATGCCTCGCTGCTGCAGCAGACGGAACCGAGCAGCAGAGGTTCTGCAGCGCATGCTGAAGCTCACGGCTTGTGATGAAGACGAGCAGAGCGCCCCGACTCGTCTCCAGTTTACTCACGTTCTCATTAACGAGCGTGACTCAGGCAGCTTTGACCTCCTGCCGTCCCCACCGGACACCGCTGACCCGCTGAAACACAGCAGATCTGAACATGCAGGATAATCCTGGAGAAGAAAAACATTCTGTCAAGCTGAGGTCTGGACTTTGACTATTCCATTCTGCTGTAGATCACACTTCTATTGATGACCCGGTTTGGACCAAGCTTCAGAGGTTGGACAGATGGACTCACATCGACTCGAGGATTCTGGTCAGAAGGTTTGTCCTTCCTCCAGAAGCAGGTTGGCTAACCTCAGTCCGGCAGCCATCTTGTTTCTAGAGAGATGAGGCTTGTTCAGGGTCGTGACCAGTAGTGGTCTTGTTCTCTCTACAGGATGAGACCTGTTCCTGTCATTTCTCTGACCTCTGCTCCTGCTCTGACCTTGGGATGAATCTGCTGGACACCTAAGATGTTTTCCTGTTGGGAATAATCTTGGGACTCCAAATAGTGTGGAGATTACCTTTGACCCTTCCTGGGTTTATAAGAAGTGTCATGGCTGTCTTAAGGCGTGCATATCTTAGATCATCATTTTAACACCATAAATAAAGTCAGGAATGAACCTTAATCCAGAATAGGATTTTTTATGTTCCAGAGAACAACTTGCTCCTTTTCTAGAGCTGCTGATACAGACGATGATCTGTTGATGTAAAGGTCATTTTATTTATATAGCACATTTTCAGCAACAAGGCAATACAAAGTGCTTTACAGGATTTAAAAGGAAATACAAGCAAAGGAAAGACTTGCATCTCTGTCCACACAATCCAAACAGTCTGAGTGTTCGCTAGTTCAGCCAAGTCCGTCACAAATTTGTAGATAAGTCAGGTATCCGCAAGCTCCAAACAGCAGAAATCCGGTTATAATGAATAAATCAAGGGTGAATCCCGCCGGGTGTGTCCCGGCAGGACAAGAGGGCTCTCCTGCGCCCAGTCTTCTCATCGAGAAAATTTGATCAATTGCATTGAGAGACCGGTTGACCAGACCCTAATTTGTAGATTTGGAGGATGTGCAAGTCCTCTATATTTTTTTCTATGAAAAAATATAGAAAAAGACAAAAACAGAGCAAGCAGGGCAGGGATGGAGCAGAGGAAAAAAGCGTCCGCCTTCACTCAGAGCAAGAGAGTAAAAAAAAAAAGTGTGTTTTAGAGTCGAGCTTCATCTGCTGGAACCCAGATATTCTGATCCAATGGCTTCTTTTGTAAACAGGTAAAGGAAGAAAATGTCAAGGATGTTCTGTCTGCTGCTGTGGCAGCTTGTTCTCAGAGTTTCCTGCTATGTTGCTACAGGTAAGAACATTTACTACATCGTTAGTCATGGGTGTTGCTTCAGTACATCAACTGCTGGTTCTATTTGGTCCTTAGCTAGTCTGTGTACGGCTGGCTCCAACATCTTTGCGTCTGTCAGGGAGAACAGTCCAGCGGGTCAGTTCATCTCACACATCAGCATCAGATCTGACCCAAGAGCCAACACCGTGCGTCTGTGCCTGACCGGACCGAATGCCAACTGGTTCTACTTAGAAGGTCGAACCATCAGACTCAACTCGTCTGCATCCAGAGTCCTGGACCGAGAGGTACGGCTCAGACGCCCCTAAAACACCGTCCAGCATGTCTGATTAACCAAAGCGTCTTTGTTTCTCAGGTTCTGGGTCCGTTTCTGATCGCCGAGCTCACCTGTTATGAGGACGATATCAAACAAGTAAGTTCAGAGAACACAACAAGAATACACACACCAGTCAGTCCAGTAAGGCAATGTAAACTGGTTTCAGAGCCACTACAGGATTCTGGTGGAGATTCTGAATGAAAATGACAACAAACCAAAGTTCCTGGAGGGGACCATCCAACCGTTCATCATCAGCGAGGTGAAAAATCTCAACAAATGGATTTCAGGAGAACCTGTATGATCCGACAGATTGTCCTGTCCAGGAACCACTTACATGTCACTCCTTCATTCTTCTGCAGGTTGCAGCAGTAAACTCTGTGGTTTTCACTGTGAAGGCTGTCGACTCAGATGGAGATATGATCAGCTACATCATCGACCAATCCTCGGTAGGATCCCCATCTACTTCTGGCCCATTCAGCATCAAAGTTTCAGGATTCATTCTGCAAAGCAAACCTTTGTCAGGAAAGTTGCATCACCTGTTGTCTGTTACCTGCAGGAAGATGCATGGTTCTTCAGAATCGACTTGCCCAACAGTGGGAAAGTGGTGCTGAGCAAACCTCTGGACTATGAAAGCAGAACTCGGCTACAGATCATCATGTGGGCCCAGGTGAAATTTCAGTTGTAAACAGGTCTAGGAAGAGTCCAACGTTACAAATTGCACTACATGAAGAAGAAATTCAGATGATTTGACGTCATTATAGTCAAAGTGTCAATGTGTAGTCAATATGATGATGAGAGTCCATGGGCGGTTCTGTTTGAAGGAATCAAACACTGAGGAGAAGTTCAACATCTCCACTGTCCTCACCATCAACATTGAGGATGTTGACGACCAGTATCCTCACTTCCTGCCCTGCACACCTGTGTCCCCAGGAGTCCCGATCTGCATGAACCCAATCTACACAGCCAACATCACACGAAAACACCAGGTAAACAGCAGCAACAGGTGCAGCCAAAACACCGGTTCTGGTAAAGGAATGACTGTTGGTCTATGAAGACCAGAACAGAACCCGGCCGTTTTATTGATTGGGATGTGATGTTTAAACCAAAGCACCGACAGAGGAGAGAAAGATCCGGTGATGTCCCCTATCAAGGTTTCCGAGGAGGAGAACCAGAACTCCCTGCAGATTAGGGCCCACCAGGAGGTTCTGGAGAGGAAAGGAAGGCCTCAGTTTTAGCCTTGCAACATGATTGGACAAACCAGATATTGTCAGGTAGACAGATGGGTGGGGTTGTTTTACAGCAGACACCATTTTAAACATTTGTTTTCTTTGAGCACATTTGGAGCCTAAAGAGGAGAACCTGTGTGACGGAAAGATCACAGGCGGAAATTTTATTTTGGTTTAGCTGCCAACACAGCCTGAGCTTCCAGGTGTGCCAATTTCCCCTTTCAGGACTCGGTTCTGGAGTTTTCTCCTGGTCCAATCAGAGCCAGGGATGGCGATCGAGGCATCAACGCTCCTCTCATGTATACGATCCTGTCAGGTGAGCAGAAGTCTGCGTTATTATCTCAACATGACAGCTCTGAAAAGCTGACCAGCAGTGACCAAGTGTGTTTTGGAGCCCACAGGTGACAATCATGACAGGTTTGTGATGGACAACAGGACAGGTGAGATCAGGCTAACCAGAGCTGTAGACGAGCGTCAGCCAGGAGCAAACTTCACGCTCATCGTCATGGTAACAGCAGCACTTCCTTCACTTTCTGTTCCAGTCTCCCTATCGTGTTTCTGATCAGGCCGTTTCCGCTGCTGTCCAGGTGTGTCAGGTAGAGGACCGGTTAAAGTACAGCGTGGCCACAGTTGTGGTCAGGGTTCTCAGTGAGAACTCCTTCCCGCCAGTCTTTAACACAACCACCTTCAAAGGCTTCATCATCCAGAGCTCAAGCCCCGCCTCCATCGTTTCCACCTATGGGAACCAGGTGTTGCAGGTCCAGGTATCTGACCAGGATTTCTCTGATGTAAGAAAGCATATAGGCCCTCCTGTACTCTCACCTGAGTCCCACCTGTCCACTCATCACTGCTGTCCAAAAGCAGGGAGTGAACCCAAACATCCGGTTCTTCCTCCATCCGCCATCCCAACTGTACCAGGTGACCCAGGAGGGGGTTCTGATCGCCCGGACGGACCAGCTGAGGGCCTTTGACAGACACATTCTGCAGGCGAGTTCGATCACACCTGAACTGATGTTAGAAAACCCAGTGAGGTGTGATGTTTGGTCCATCTCCTGGTTCTCATGTGGAGGCAGAAAGTCAAACAGCAGAAGCAGCAGGAGACTAAAAGCTTCCCAGCGTGAATCCACTCCAGCTCCACCTGCAGGACAATCAGCACACTTTTATCTCTGGAGGAGAGTCAGTCACATGGGCTGCAGGTTGAAAACATCACAGAACACTGCAGAGAACTGCACAACGTCTCCCAGTCCGTCCTCGGGTTCTGGAGGAAACCGACCCGATCAGAACCAAAGTTCTGTGGAGGGAAAACCTCTCCGTGGAGGAATGTTTCTGCAGTTACAGCTCAGAAAACTAAGGGAGCCCCTGTGGAGAAACTCAGAACCCAAACCAGATCCTGGTTCTGACCAGAACCAGAACCGGGTCGGTATATTTGTCTGACATGGATTCAAACTCTGATAACTTCATTGACTACCGTTGACAGGCGGATAAACGCTCCGTTGGTCGAACAGAACCAGGATCTGGTTCCACCTGATCAGAACCAGCACAGCATCTAAACAGGTTAACAAGCTGAATTATGGATCTTTGTCAGAACCACTCCAATCAATCAATCAATCAAATTTTATGTGTATAGCACATTTCAGCAGCAAGGCATTTCAAAGTGCTTTACATCATTACAAACACAGAAACACAAAGCAAGATAGAATCAACAATCAGAACCTTTTGGCTCGACCCATTTCCCTCCAGGTTTATAAATCAGTTTTTATCTGAGTTGCTCCTGAAACGTTACAATAATAATGAAGGAAACCTGATAGAGACGAGGCAGCAGCTGGTCTCTCTGCTGCTCAGCTCTGCCTGAAATATTCTGAACCGTGTTGTTGGACTGGCAACTTTTTCCACAAGCTTTAGATAAAGGAATCTGATCAAATTTCACTTTCTTCTGATACAAAACTGTCAAGTTCTCTTCTCTTTCCTTTGAGCTCCTCTACTAAACGGTGCTGAATCGAACCACGCTCCTCGCCTCGACCTGCTGAGCTTTTAGTTTCTCTGTTCTGGAGCTCACACGTTCTCACACGGTTAATGCTCTGAATGTTGACTTTCAGGTTGTTGCCAGGGATGAAGAATCGGGAGAAGAAGCTTCAGCTTCAGTGGACATTGAAGTCCTGCAACGAGGACAGGCAGGTGAGAACAGTCTGGGAGCCTGCCGGTGCGCTTACTCACTGGCGTTCTGGTGCAACTTGTTCTGTTGGTGTCTCATGGTGCGTTTACTGACACGTTCCTTCTGTTCCAGTGCCTCATGGTGCGTTCACAGAGCAACAGCTATTTGGGGATGTGGACAGCAGGTTGGCAGGAGGAATCGCAGCGCTGATTCTGCTGACATTTCTGTCAGCCTTCCTGTTTCTGCTGCTTCGATTCGTGCGAAGGCGCCGGCCGCAGGAAGCTGATGTCCTGCCAGCCACCACAACCTTACAGCACCATAAGGTGAAGATCAAATAACCGAGTTCTACTGAATTCACTGAGATATTTTTGTTTCGAAGAGCTATGGGAACAAAGCTGGTTGTCCTGACAGCAAAGAGCTGTGGAAAAGCGGCTGCAGCGTCAGGGAGCAGAAGACGACACATTTCTTGAAGAGGAAGTGAAACCAGACGAAGCTGACAGTCCAAACTTCACACCAGATGTTTACATGATGGTGGTAAATGGGAAATGGCCGGTAATTGTAAAGCACTTTGTCAAGTCCAGAGGACTCCAAAGCGCTTCACACTACAGTCAGTCATTCACTATCTGATGGTGGAAAGCTACTGGATGGTAGCCACAGCTGCTCTGGGCCAGCCTGACAGAAGCAAGGCTGCAATGCAACAACGACACCTATTGGGCCCTGCTCACCCATCAGCAGGCAAGATGGGTGAACATCATCAAATCACCGACGCACTGACTACCGGGCAAACTCCTATCACCATCACCCCGTGAGGAACCTCAGAACCCTGGTCCGCCAGATTCTGTTGGGTTCTGTTGGACCATCTTAAATGATCTAACAGAACCATTTAAGATGAATGATCTGCAGCAGCTGATTGGCAAACAAACATTGACTATGAAAAAGATTCAGAACCTTTAGAAGATCCGGGAGTACCATAAAACAGACGATGGAGACGTCTCTGAACCACTGCTCCAGTCTACAAGAGGGTCAGCAAACGGTTCTGATCAACCTAGTGTTAACGGTGAAAACCGACCCACACCGAATTTGGTACCACAGACCCGCTAACTGCTGAGCACCAACACTGAAGTCTGGGTGTTGGAGAGGTCAAAGGTCAGCTTTGGGTTCCCCTTTTCCTCTTCAGCTTCCATTCATCCTCCAACCAGGAGGATGATGCACCACTGATGACTTCATCTGCAGAATGTCCCAGCTGTAGGGAGATATCTCCCTTCATTTGAGGACATGATGGTATCCTGTAGCCATGATGTCCCCAGCAGGAGGATGCTGGTGATGTTTCTTCGTCCTCAGACTGATCCTCTGCGGTTCTTCTCTAACCTTCAGGTGAGTTCCAGGTCTCCAGGCTTCATGGACGAGGCTCTCCGTCGCCAAGCCTCCTTGCGGTCAGGCAGCTTCCACGGCAGACAGGGTCTCTACATCCGTAGGCAGTCTCTTCCTCCTCCAACGTCCTCCTCCTCAGCAGCAGACAGCAGGTCCAGACCTCAGTCTCCATCCTCGGAGGTCTCTCTCAGCGATCCGGCAGGCCGCTGCCACTTCCAGACGAATCTGTTCGTCGTGGTAGAGAAACCTGCAGGTGTGGCGTCCGGCTGGGCGAGGTCACCTGACGTCACTGCAGGCCTGCAGGTCCATGCTGGGATGCCCCAGAGTGACGAGGACATTAACATTGACCAATCAAAGGAGGACACTTGAAAGATTGTTCCAGTCAATCACAGATTAAGACTGCCTGGGACACGCAATGTGTGATTGATGGGCAGATTTAAACTCATACTCTCTTTGTTTTTAGTGGTTTGAATGAAAAATGCCTTCAGAAATTACTTATGAATAAAAACATGTTTAATTTATGTGTAAAAAAACATTGTGGTACAAAATCAGGAAGATTTTCCCCTGAGACTTTAACTGTACCTGCAGTAGTGAGCAGAGCGACCACCAGGGGGCCCAAGCGAGCTGGCTCTGTGCCCTGCATCCTGAGGCGGAGACAAACGCAAATAACAGAATGAAATCCTGTTTCCTTTTTCCATCTGTATGGTTCTGATTGGATCTTCTGAGAAGTTCTGCTGATTAAATCTCCCTGGTGACATTAGGAACCAAAGGTCTGGCCCTCGTTTCAGATGGGAATAAAAACATCAGTTGAACTCCAAATGAACTTTGTTCATGTTTCTACTGGATCTTCATGAATCTGATCAGTAGCCAGAAAAACATAAATATTTTAAAAGTAATAAAAGATGAAGTGTTTTATTGACCCAAAGTGTAAAAGATTTATAAAATATAAAAGTGAAGCTTTCATATTTCATTTTTTTAATTAGTCAAGCAGATCTTCAAAACACAAGATTAGAAGCAACATGTAAAACCAATATTTGAGGAAACAAATCTGTAATATAGTTATGTCGTTTATACCCGAGTTATCTGAGCTAATAACTGAGTTTATGAACACTAGAGCATCTAAGAGATACTGAGACCCAAACCGGAACCAGAACCAGCTGCAGCCCAGATCAACTTTAGAAGAAATATTTGTGTTTATTAAAGCAACTGATTGGTCCTACACTGCCACCTAGTGGCTTCAAGTGGAAAAATCCAAAACGGTTTGTCCTCCAGTCCACAGATGAACCACTGAATCCTAGAGGGCAACCCAGGACCTGCAGCCGTCTCAGGAACATTTCCAACCGTCTCCAGTTTTTCCTTCCAGTAAACGTTCTGGGCCAGGAGGAGTTCCAACATCAGAAACAAATTCAGGAGATAAACATCCAAACATCAGCAGCTTGAAGAAAACCAGACCAGCTCCAGTCAGGATGACTTCCCCAGAGACAGAACCAAAACCAGAACCAGAACCAGGTTTGGTGGACCAGGAGGTACTGTCGGGTTGTTGTTTGAAGGCCCAGTAATGTCCAACCAGCAGGACAGAATGTGTCTGCTCCCACAGCATTACTCAGTCACCACCGTGAATCACTGCTGACCCACTGGGACTGGTTCCGGTTCTGATTCTGGGTTCCACAGAACATCTTTGACTTATTGGGACCACTGGGAAGGTCCATTTAGACTTCTGGGTTATCCAGAAACTCTGGCCCTGGGAATGTCAGGAAACCGTCTGAGTCCAGTTTGACCCTGCAGAACACTCCAGTACCCTGTTCTGGGTCCTGGTTGGTTCTGTTCTGAACCTAAAAATTTACTGATAAACACCCACACGTCAGCTAGCATGCAGGTACACGTCACACCCCGACAACTACAACCCCGATTTCAAAATAAAAGCCTCAGGACCTCATGCTAACGGATTCCTGCTTTACTGAAAATGTTCTGCCGGTTCGACTCATACAACAAAAACTATTTCTTCAATAAAACCAGCTTCAGATGAACTTTAGGTGTTTTTTGCTTCAAGCAAAGCTTAATCTATGATCAAAACACAAAACGGTATTACGGGAGCTTTTATTTCGAAAGTAACGTCATCTTTGGGCGGAAGCAGTTTTCATGCAGACTCACTTTTCTTCAGCTAAAAAACTCCCAGGAACTTTCTGTCGGGCGGTACCCTCCGGTCCGGTGCCGAACTGTTCGGTTGTATGTTGTTGGTTCGGTTCGGAGCACGCGACTGTTTCACAAAAAGAGCGCAGAACCGGAACCAGGTACCCAGCCAAGGTGAGTCCATCATCAGCGGAGTGATCTGAGATCCGTTGCAGCGACAGACTGACTGGTTCCGAACTGGTTTCTGAGTCGGATCATTTGCAGAAAAACTTTAACCCAGACCAGTTCAGGAACCGGTTCGGACCCCAGGAAGCCATGCTGGTCCAGTTGGACTCAGACTGCGGTTCCGTCCAGAACCTTAAGCCTACTCGTCCTAATAACCACAGGTCCCAGTGCTCCCAGTGCTCTGCCATGAGCATCCACCCTCGCCGGATCCGCCTGAAGCCCTGGCTGCTGGCCCAGGTGAACAGCGGCAGGTATCCGGGTCTGCAGTGGCTCGGTTCGGAGCAGCGGCTCGGTTCGGAGCAGCGGCTCTTTCAGATCCCATGGAAACACGCGACCCGCCACACGCCGATGTCGGAGGAGGAGAACACCATCTTTAAGGTTCGGTTCCTCTGGGTCCGTTAAGCAGCGGGGGTGGGGGTGGAAAGGGGAACTGGGCCGGGTCGGGACCGGGCCAGAAGATGTGCTTTAGTCTTCCTGTTGGACTTCCTGCCGCTGCAGGTTTCGGTTCTGCTCAGCGTGGTTCCGCTTTCTCTGCTTCCTCTTTCTGGTCGCTTCACCTCAAACCAGAACCATAACCTGGAATCTGGACCCAGAAACTCTCCATCCAGCACCGGCTGCATCTCCTGACCCGGTTCTGACCCGTCCCTGTCTTGCAGGCGTGGGCCGTGGAGACCGGGAAGTACCAGGAGGGTGTGGACGAACCGGACCCGGCCAAGTGGAAGGCGAACCTGCGCTGCGCTCTCAACAAGAGCCGTGAGTTCCGGCTCAGGTTCGACGGAACCAAGGAGACGCCGCTCCGTCCCTACAAGATCTACGAGGTCTGCGACGGAACCGGCGCTGCAGGTGAGCCGACTGGGCCCGTCCCGGTCCAATCTGCGGGACGGTTTTGACGATGTTCTGATGTGGTTCTGTGTTTCAGACGGAGCCGAGGACGACGATGAGGAGGTGAGGTTCAGAGCCAGGTGAACAGAACCTAATTGGATAAAGTAGATCAGAACCAGAACCAGCTGACCTGTCAGTTTTTCCTCCTGACCGTTTCCAGATGCCGGACCTCACCGATCTCTCCATCAGTAAGTCCCTCTCCAGCGTTTCTATGGTAACCGCTGACAGCCTGACCCAGTCTGACCCGGTTCCGTCCCTGTAGACCCTCGCATCGAGCCCGCCTCTTTTCCGCCCTTCGGGTCGGCCCAGGTGATCTCGATGCCGCTGCTGCCCCTGACCTCTGACCTCCAGCCTCGGGGTTCAATGGCGGACCTGAGAAGCTTCGACCCGGCCGGACTCCAGAACCTGAACCCACTGTCCTCTACTCAGCCAGAATCCATGGAGGCCAGCAGCATGGAGTCCGTCCAGAACCAGTCGGACCATCAGAACCAGCAGCCCTGCAAGTACGACCTGCTGAGCAGCGTCCCATGTGAGTCCGGTCCAGTTCTGGTTCCTCTGCTCAGTCGGTCTGCTAGTACTCAACAGGTCCAAACTAATCAGACCTCCTGGTTTCCGAGAGGACTGCTGGTCCAGAACCAAAAGGTTCTGCAGTGGCTCGGGACAGAACCAGTGCTAAAATCTTATGGAGGAGGAACAGGTGATTCTGGACTTGATCAGAGACCCAGAACCGGTTCTACTGACCCGTCATCATCCCCTCAAATTGTGGTTAACACTAACCCTGCAAAGTTAGATAGGTCCAGAACCTGACCAGAACCACCATCTGGACCAGGGTGGAGGTTCTACCGGGTCATGTGATCCCAACTGGGTTCTGATCAGACCCATGTTCCTCTCGAACTCTGAAACGGGTCCAGTGCAGGACAAGTTGCTTTTAAAGAAACTATATTAGCTACTTTTGGATCCCATCTTCATCATTTATGCTGAACTAAAACTGAATCAAATGAACACTGAAAGGAAACGAAACGATCAGTAAAATCAAGCTTAGCCTGATGGGCAGCGTCGCCATTTATAAACAGCGAGCTAATGATATTAGCCTCGCCTGCTAGCATCAACAGCCTTCCTGGTTACTAGCTTAGTTGGTTCATGAGCTCAAAGTTTCTTATAACTGATATAAAGAACAGCGTTTCTTTCACATGAAATTGATCTGTGCTTAGGTTAGTTTAGCTTACCTCAGCTTAGCTTAGCTCAATTTAGTTTAGCTTAGCTTAGCTGGCCCGCTCCGCAGCTGGTTCTACCGCTTAGGGTTTGCTTTCCGCTCACTGCTCGAAGGCCCGCCCAACTCTGCCTTTGATTGGTTTACAGCGACTCTTTTAGTTTTCCTCAGCCAATCAGCAGCAGAGATCACCTAACACTAGCGCGCCAGACCTGCTAAGGCAGTTACTGCCGACCCCAGTTTTTAGAAGACGTGTCAATAATTATTTTTTAAATTATGTGTATTGTGTTATTAAACCGTGTAAGATCTGTAATATTCTGACACTGACATTTACTGAAAGGGAAGTGGCAGTTCCAGATAGTGGTAGTTACCACTGATTGAACATGATATTTTTTTCAAGTAAATCAATTATTTTTTTAAAAAGGACAGCAATAATACATTATCATAGCACACACAGTTGCCACTGCCACTAATTGAACTCGGTGCTGCTGTCCTCCCTCAGCTTTGGGTCACAGCTTTAGCTCTCTATCTGCAGAATAAGTAATTAGATTACTTGTTACTGAACCAAGAGACGGCGCCATTATTCCCTCCATGGGTCATGACCCGCTAACCAAGGCCTCTCCTGTCTTGGTTCTGCAGTAACAGATCTGGACCTGAAGTTTTGGTACCGGGGCCGGGCCATGGGCTCCCTGACGGTCAGCAACCCCCAGGGCTGCCGGCTCTACTACGGCCACCTGGAACCGACGCCGGAGCAGGTGGACCTGTTCGGTCCAGTCAGTCTGCAGCAGGTTCTGTTCCCGGGAACAGTGGAGATCCAGAACCAGAAGCAGCGATTCTACACGGACGCTCTGCTGGACGTGATGGACCGCGGTCTGATCCTGGAGATCCAGCAGCAGGACATCTATGCCATCCGCCTCTGTCAGTGCAAGGTATTCTGGTCTGGCCCGGGAATGCCAGAACTGGGTCCACCCAACCCCATGGAGCGGGAGAGGAAGATCCGGGTGTTCAGCCTGAACGACTTCCTGCAAGGTTCGTCTTCTGACCCGGTTCTTTGGGTTCCTGGAGGCCAGGGCTGCTCAAGTCCAGTCCTCCAGAGCAACCGTCCTGCAGCGTTCAGATGCTTCCCTGCTCCAACCCACCTGAATCAAATGAACGGCTCGGTAGCAGGTCTGTTCAGAACTGATCCCGGTCTGTTGGAGTAAGGACGCTTCTAAAAGTTGCAGGACAGTAGCTCTCGAGGACTGGACTTGAGCAGCCCTGCTGTAGGCTATTCTGTTTAGGGAACGTATTCTGGGATTCAATTCTAGCGACAGTTTGGTTCTAACAGCGGTTCTGGTCCACAGGGCTCATCTCGTTCCAGAAGGGCGAGGCCACCAACCCGCCGCCATTCGAAGTCTTCTTCTGCTTCGGAGAGGACTGGCCGGACAGGAAGCCCAAAGAGAAGAAGCTCATCATGGTCCAGGTGGGTGGCCGATGGTCACGTAGACCCGGGTTCTGCTGGTGCGGGTTGTAAAGTTTCTGTTGCTGTGCAGGTGGTTCCGGTGGTGGCCCGGATCCTGACGGAAATGTTCTCCGGAGAGCTGGCCTGGTCCACCGACAGCATCCGGCTGCAGATCTCCAACCCGGACGTCAAGGACGAGACGGTGGAGCAGTTCAAGGAGCTGCAGCGGCTGCTCCAGAACCAACTGGGTCCAACCGGGCCCTGGGCACCCACCAGCTCTCTAGAGGCCTCTACTCGGTTCTCCATGGGGACCAGCTGAGACCAGAACCTGGACCAGAACCCTGGGGTTCAACCTCTGCGACATCACAAAGTGTTGGGTCGTTGGACCAGAACGGTTTTCTGCTTTGCTGTCTAAAGGTCCAGGCATTTGGTTCTGAAAACCTCCAAACTCTCAGTCTGGGTTCTACTTGCCTACCCGGTCCCACGTGCTGACCCAGAAGGTTCTGGTTCCTTCCTGAAGGTTTTTATTTGGACTTTGGCTGCTACAGGTTCTGGTTCTGACGGAATCCAGACCCGGCTTCTGAACCGGGCCTGTCCACACAGAACCCGCACATCACAGTTCCAGGTAGTTTGGTACCGGTGGTCAGTGCGACCCAAACCAGAGACAGAAACATGGTTCTGGTTTGTGGGGAATTCTTTAGCGGTTCAGGAACTCTTCTAGAACCAAATCAGTCGGACCCAATTAAACGATTTCCGTCTGGCAAGTCCGGTACCAGCATGTGTCCGGGTCAGAATTGCTGCAGTATTCTGCTGCTGGTCCATCACAACCAAATCTGCATTTTTGTCATTGCTTGTTTCAGTTTGCTCTCTGGCGCCGCCTGGAGGACGGACCGGGCCCTGCAGCAGGAACCAGTCTAACCAGAACTCCCAGTCTCAGGTGAGGATGACCTCACCCTTCATCAGGTGGGGTCAGGTTACAGAAACACCTGAGCTCAGGTGTTACTGGTTAGACTGGTCCCAGTGCGTCTCTCTTTGTAAAACCACAGAAGAAGAAGCAGAGTGTTTTCAGCTGTTTTATTGTTTACAGCAAGGCTACATCACCACTGATGTCATGGTGTCAGTCCGCCTCATTACCCACAGTCCTCTCTGTTTCCATTCATGGAAAAACAACTAAAATAAACCAAAGATAAAAGGTCAAAGGTGACGCCAAATCCTCCAGCGTTCCGCCATGCGGCCCACAGCATCATGGGAAATTTTTTGGCTCTGTTTTTTGGCACGGACAGAAACATCTTGACCAAAGTCCCAAAAATAAATCTCTTAAAAACAGTTGAGCAGGCACGTCCTGATTAATCGCCTCCGAGGGTCCAGCAGGAACCGGTCCTGACCCCGCCCACCCAGAACCACCTGCTGCAGGTGAGCTGGGGGGGGTGGGCTCCGTCCGTCTCTCCTCCGTCGGGTCACAGAGTCCCGTTTCACATTCAAAGTCCCTCCGTCTTCCTCGTCTGCAGTCGCAGCTTTTTGCCGTCACCTCTGAATGTTGGTCAACTAAAGATTTAACCTGAGGAAGAGGAGGAGGAAGAGGAGCGGTTCCAGCTCTTCATCAGTCATCCCAGGACACTTTCTATGAAACCACACTGTAAAAACACAAACTAAGTATTTTGTTCTTGTTTCTACAGCAAATATCTTGAGATAAATAAACGTTTGAGCAGGTAACGTCTCCCTTGTTTGTGTTTGGCTGAAATTAAATTTTGTTCTGCAAACAATAAAGAGATTCTGGTTTAATTCAGTAACATAGTGTTCATAAATAGCACCAAAGATCTCAGGACCCTTTCTATAACCCACCTGGAAACACCGCCGGCTCATCAGGCTAACGCTAACCGCTACCTAGCTAACGGGGGTCTATGGAGTCACGTTATGTACCAGGTCAGTTCTGGAAGGGGCAAGCTCCTTCTGATTCTGACTGTGTGTAATCTACAGAAGGTAGCAGGAAGCTAACCAGCTGATCTGTGGTGAAGGGCTCCCAGTATTCCCAGTGCGTACCTGGTGTCATGAGAAGCTGCAGCTACCGGTACAGCCTGGTGAACTCTCTGATGGCCCAGCACACCTGCTTGCACTCCTCAGCACTGAAAGAGAAACACACACATGAAGGCCTTCTGGTCTCAGGGCAGGGCAAGTCTGGACCCGCTCCCGCCGGTACAGATCGGGTTCTGATCCAGCAGCGCCCCGCCCTCCGCTGGGCCGGTCCCAACACGAGCTGATGGCCCCTGAACGCCTCACGATGAGTCTTCCCGACGCCTTTGCCGGAGGCTGATCGGGTCAGAACATGAACTGGGATCCAACACAAACTCTTCAGTTCGCTGTCGGCATGGCAACCACAGAACCAACAGGAAGTAGCAGCAGCTAACATCATGAGAGGAACGGAGGCTGGGCGACGTGAATGAAAATAAAACCTGATTTTTTTATATCGATTAAAAAAAAGAAATTACAACTGACAGTGGATTTTCTTTCAGTCCACCTCCTGAATGATCAGCCCAGGGTTAGAAAATGTTTATTCTGAATTCCCATTTTTATTTATGAATAAAACCATAAAATAAGCATCTGATGTGAGCAGCTCAGTTTCTTCTACATAAACTCAAGAGCATTCCTCATCTTAATATTCCTATTTTATCCTCTTAACTGAAAATATAAATCGTAGCCTAGCCCTAATACTCCATCATAAAGTCAAACAAGATGGCCGCCTTGGGCTCCATGACATCACTGAAACCCAAGGAGGCAATTGGTGGAAAAACATTCTGATTTTCTAAAAGTGAAATCAATCACCCAGCCTCGGTGCAGCCCGGTTCCGACCCGCCGGACTCACCTGGTCACCTGCTTGTGGAACTCGGTCAGCTGCTTGTGGGTGACGGTCACGGCGCCGCCCGCCGTCTGCTTCGGCAACCCCTTCAGCGCGTTCTCCAGCCAGCGGCAGAACATCTGGAACAGAGGAGCGGAGTGAGCCGCGGCTCCGGAACCAGACCGGAACCAGAACCGGCAGGACTCACAGGTCGGTCGAACAGCATGACCTCCCAGAGGACCTCGGCCACGTCGGGCAGCGTGTACGGCGGCAGACAGAAGCAGCAGGAGTGCAGCAGCTGGTTGATGAGCTGCTGGCCGTTCTGCTCCATGGCCTGACCAATCAGACGCTTCCGCAGCGCAAAGTCCTCCTCATGCTGGGGGCGAGAGAGAGAGAGAGAGAGAGAGAGATGAACCCAGTGAACGGCACCACCGGCTCCTCCTGGAGCCTCCGGCCCGGTTCTGGTTCCGACTCACGTCGTTGCCGACTCCGGTGTGGATCAGGTCTCGGATGAACTTCATGACGCTGCAGTTGGCGTCCCGGTGGTCGAGCGACGTGGCGGCGATGGCGCACTGGATGATGTGGACCACGATGCTGCTGCCTAGCAACGTGACGGGACTCCTCTGGACGAACCTGGGGACAGAGAGGACAGTGGGACGGCGCTCTGATGTCTGTCCACCATGTCTTAATGATCATCATGCGACGGTAAATTTATACGTCCAAAAGTTCATTGAGAAGCTCTGAGACGCTTCAGAACCTTCACCGACCCGCTGAGATGCTGCTCTGGTTCTGCTGCTTCCTGTTTCAATCTGTTGCTAGTTTTCTGAGTTTTGGCCTGTTGTGATGTTTTAGCAGTTTACGGTGAACATGTGCAGCCAATAGGAAGCCAGGTGAGCTCACCTGGTGGCCAGTCTGAACAGGTCGTCCACGGTGTCCGGGTGGTTCCTCAGGCTGTTGGGCTGCTCCAGCAGCTGGAAGGTGGGCATACACAGCGCCTGCGGGACACACAGCGGCTGCTGGTCATCGGCCCGGCAGGGGGCGTGGCCTAGATCGGGTGAGGGCGGCTTACCTGCAGCATGTCCAGCAGCCCCTGCCTGCAGCCCTCCTCCATGCCGTACTCGTCCACCAGGATGCTGCCCAGGTACAGGAAGCAGGAGTGCGGGTACACCTGGTAGACGCTCACCATCTGAAGGACATGAGCGCCCCGTCAGCATCACCACGGCAACGGTCACCCGCAGACCCCGTTCCGACGGCGACTCACCTGAGTGACGAGCGGCTGCAGCAGGGAGGCGGAGCCTTTCCCGACGCAGCGCACGGCGAAGCGCAGGCAGCGGCAGCAACGCTCCACGATGCGATTATCAGCCTGGTGGGCGTTGAGCGTCTCCGACAGGACGGGCCAGATCTGGGGGGACAGGGGGACAGGTTGGGACAGGCTGGGACAGGTAAAGTCCAGGTGAGCGGCGCCTCACCTCCTGGATCACCTTCTGGCACGGGTGCGTCTGGCCGTTCTCCACGATGGGGTTCGTGTGTCTGAGGACGAGACGATGCGTTCACTGTCTGCGGCAGCGGCAGGAATCTTCCTGCGGCTCCACTCACCTGAAGATGACGGCCAGTCGGTCCAGCCACGCCGTCGGGTCGGCCGACTTCCCGTTCCTGGACCGCTCCGCCAGCAGCTGCGGGGACAGAACCCAGTCGGACCGGTTCCGGCTCGGCGGCGCCGGCCCGACCTGGAGCGCACTCACCTTCTTCAAAGCCAGAACCTGAACGGCGCACAGGTCGCTGAGGCACTCCGCGATCTTCTCCAGAGGCAGCCGGGCCAGAACCAGTGCCGTACCTGCACAGGTAATGGTCAGAGTCACAGCCGGACCGGCCAGAACCGGCAGGTCCAATCGGTCCCTAAACCAGAGCTGCTGGAGGTTCTGGGTTCAAACCTAGCTGGTTCCGATTCCCTTCAGAGCCGACTACGAAGCAATATCACTGCGTCGCCACGGCAACGTGATTTCAGCTCATCAGAAGCGGAACTGGGCCGGGCTCCAGAAGGAGACGCAGACCCCGGAACCAACCCGGTTCTGCCTGAACAGAACCCAGCTGATTCATGAGGTTCTGCTGCTCAAAATAAAAGTTCTATTGGACCCGCCCAGGAAGCTTTGGGACATTAAAGGACGATTCTGTTTTATTATTCTGAAAATTAATTGGAAAAAATGTCACATTCTGCTGAATGAAACGTATGAAAAACACTAAATAATTCATCTTTTAAATATAAAAACCAATTGGCTAAAAATCAGAAACGCAGCCGATTATTTCTGATCAAAGATTGATGTGAACCAGGTGAAGCTAAAACAGCCAGTAGAGCTAAATGCTAAATATTTATATGAATGTGTTTTTGGAGATGTAGCAGTTATTAATTCAGCGCAGCGCCACAGCAGAGGGAAAAATAACGCAGAAAAACTGGTGAAGAATAACTAAATTCTAAAAAGCCCGCAGACCTCTGCTTTTAGTCTGAAAACTAAAAGAACAGAGTAGAATGTACTTTTTGAGGAGATTGGCCTCCTTCAATGTGTGCTCTAAGCTCCTGTACATGTTTTATAAGTCCATTGTGTCTACTGTTATATTCTATGCAATCGTTTGTTGGGGGGGCAATGCAAGGAAGAGAGACACACAGAGACTGAGCCGCCTCATCTGCAGAGCTGGCTCCGCGGTCGGTGTGGGCCCGGAGTCTGTGGGGACGGTGGTGGAACAGGGGACACCGTCTAAACCCAGGCTAGTCCTGGAGAACACCAGCCGTCCTCTGTACGCTGTTTTCTCCAACCAGAGGAGCCCCTTCAGGGACTGGTTCCTCTCACTGGGCTGTTCCACCGAGAGGATTAAAAACTGCTTTGTCCCGCGGGCCGTTAGGCTTTATAATGCTGAAAGGGAGGGAGACGGGGTAACTAGTATTTTAACATATTTAAGCACTTTTACTAGACCTCGCTTTAGTGGTCATGTATTTATTTATTAGATTATTGTATCTTTTATGGATGTCCCCAGCTGTACGATCTTAATGCTGCGTGGATGTGAATTAATGTGTGAGCAACAGATAACCTCAGTTTCCCTATGGGATTAATAAGGTTAAGAAAAAAAAAAATCTTCTTGTTTCTCGCTCTGTGTCGGCTACACTACACACAGACTTGTTGCCGTAGCAATTAACAACAATGGCAATAATACCAGGGTCAAAACATGCAAACATTTCATACACAAAGAAGAAAATATTCAGCCATTTACAAGTTCCTGTTTTTAGGTTTGAGGTTTATTCTGGGATTATTAACATGCTGTGGTGGATTAGCTGCTGCTGTGGTAGCTATCAGCTAATTGGCTAACTTAAACTCCTGATCTACTGATGATCTGTCAGACTTGGGGAGTGGGTTCCTTTTTTCCTCAACTTAAAACTCACTGAATCCAGCAGCACATCTACATGTTATGGTTGTCAAAGTCAAGCTAGCATACCTGAACTGGTTTCCCTGGCTGTTCTCTAGAACCCAGTTAGCATCGCGCTGAAAACCTGTGGGGTTTAGAGCGTTCTAGGCCAGCTAAAACCAACTAGTGCCAGTAACCAACTACCCTCCTCCAGTAGAGAGACGGGGGCGGGGCTTAACGTGTGACATCACGTTGCAGCCAGTTAACGATTAATCAATGACTAAATTAATTGTTTGATAATTGATTAATGGTTTTAGCCGTAGCTGAGATTCTTCCTACAGCAAGGTCAGAACCTTCTGACCCGGTTCTGACCCGGTACCTTTGAGGAGGCCCACGGCGGCCTCGGTGGACAGGGCGAAGGAGTCGAGGGAGCGGGCGATGTCCAGCAGCCCCTGGAAGTGCTGGGCCATGTGGTCGCGGCAGACCGAGCAGATGTTGTGGATGGCCTTGGCCGCCGCCGACGCCAGCGGCTTCTCCCTCAGGCCCTTCATCAGGTAGTTCAGAACCGGGTCTGCAGAACACAGAGCCGGATCAGAACCGTCGGCCGGTTGGAGCCGGCGAGCCCGGACTGGTCCACCTACCCAGGAAGCGCGGGTTCCGGTCCACCACCTCGCTCATCTCCCCCACCAGCTCGATGCTGGTGTAGCGCACAGCCATGTGCACGCTCTCCGGCAGCAGCACCACCTGCTGCAGTACCTCGGCCACCGTCGGGTTGTTCTCCCTGCAAACAGGCGGCGTCAGTGCTCTGGGCCTGGTACTGACCCGGTTCTGCTCGGCAGCGGTACTCACGGGTCGACGCTCTTGGCGATGGAAGCCATGATGAAGAGGACGGCCTCCGTCACCTCCCAGGGCGGGTTCCCGTCCTTCAGGGTGGAGTACAGCTGGAAGACAGAACGCGCCGTCAGCAGGAGGCCAAACCGGGCCAGAACCGGGCCGAGGTTCCTGTGGTACCTGAGAGAAGCACTCCATGGAGCCGACCAGGAAGATAACGTCCTTCACCAGGTCCGATACTCTCATCCTGAACTCCCCAAAGTCGTCCGTTTCTTCCGGAATTCCCTCCTGTGGAGCGAAGCGGAACTGGGTCAGAACCGGGCCAGAACCGGGTCGGAGCAAGCCGGTCCCGGAGCCTTACGTGGTCCGGGTCGAGCTGGCAGTGGCGGGCCAGGCAGTGCAGCAGCCGCTGGATGTACGGCCGGAAAACGCCGTGCAGGTTGGCGTCGTTGATCTTGTAGAGATGTTCACCCAGGCGGTACCAGAAGTTAAAGGAGATCTCCACAACCTGCAGACAGAACCGGGTCAGAACCACGCCAACTGGACCTCCACGCAGAAGGTTCTGTCGATAAGCCAGTTTGGACCGGTACTGTTCCTTCAGACCCCAACAGGTTCTGACCTGGATTAGTTCAGGCTGCAGAACCCTGCCAGAACCAGAACCCAGTCGGTCCAGTTTCTCAGAACGTTTCAGTAAAAACATCGCGAAGTGAAGAATAGCCATCAGATCCACTGACTTAAAGGAGCTCAGGGTTTCAGCAGATTTGCAGTTTTCTGAAAGTTTGTTCCAGATCTGCAGGGCATAGAAGCTGGATGCCGTTTCTATGAACCAGAACCGGAACCAGCAGACCTGAGCGGTCTGGTATCAGCAGATCTTTAATCTATCGAGTGATTTATAATCAGTTATACTAAAGTCTATAGTCAGAGCGCCGCGTCACCCTGCTGACACCTACTGACCTCTGCTGACCCAATGTCTGCCTTCCTGCCTGCCAATTGAAGGCGACCTATGACCCCTGATGAGTTTACTGCCCGAATCAGATCAGGATTAGCCGGTAACTCTAACCGGGCCCGGTCCGGTTCCGGTACCTCGTACTGCGGGTGTCCGGCGCAGATCAGCAGCAGCTCCAGCGTCCTCAGGTCGCCCATGCCCTGACCCGGCGTTCTGACCGTCGTCTCCAGGAACGTCTCGCAGAGCTCCGTGAAGATCCGGCAGTAGTTCAGCACCCTGTGGACACAGAGCGGCCGTTACCGCGGCGACCGGTCCCCGGGCCGCCGCCGGGCCGGCCGGAACCTTACTTGTCCAGGTCCTCGCGGGCCACGGCCATGTGGTAGGCCGTCTCCAGCGTCAGCACGCCCTGGAACAGCTGCAGCGCCAGAGCCACGTTGGTGTCCACGCTCTCGATGGCGTACAGCGCCGAGCACACGCAGTCCGACGCCGCCTCATGCAGGTTGGTGGACGTCTCGTCCCTCTGCTGGGACACGGAGCGGAACCAGTTAGAGTCTGGGGCCCTGGACCGGGACCGGGGCCAGAACCGGGACTCACCAGGATCTGGAACAGGACCATCAGCAGCTGGTTGCTGGCCATGAAGTTGCTGTCCAGGACGCCCAGGTTGAACCAACTGCCCAGGCAACGGAACACCTTGATGAGCATCTTCTCATCGCCGCCTGCCTTCTCCACGCAGGACGTCTGGGGACGGGGTGGGCCAGGGGGACAGGGACATTAGGGAGACACGTGGAGGACAGAGGTACCGGCAGAGACAGATCAGGCGCCCCCTAGTGACTGGACAGCCAGAGGACGTGTGTCCCTACCAGCAGGGCGATCACGGTGTTGGAGTAGAAGGCCAGGTCCTCGATGATCTCGGTGCGGCGGTTGGCGCCGATCCGCAGCGACCGGCTGTGAACTTCCTCCGGCAGGACCGTCAGGATCTCAATGAGGAACGGCATGGAGCCCGCGTCCTCGTTGTACCTGAGGGGGCGGAGCCACATGGCTGGGTCAAAGGTCGGCCGGGCGGCACAAACACAGAGCGGCGAGACGGCGAGCGTTCCTACTTCTCTATGAGCGTGTGAACGCAGCCCTTCCAGGACGCCATCTGCAGAGCGAGGTCAGCGATGGCCAGGGCCAGCTGCAAGACAGGACCGGGTCAGACCTGGGCCGTAACCGGGCCTAGACTGGGCCAGGACTGAGTCAGAACCGGGCTGACCAGAACCACTGATAAACCTGAACATTTGAAATAATGTCACAGAGAATCGATTTTACATCAAATCCTGAAATGGTGCCGTCCTCCCATCAGGCTTCAGTCAGAGGCGCCGTAACACAGACTGCTACAGGAAACCACATCACAAACTGATGATGCTCAGATTCCTCTGTAATCCAGACGATTACAGGACGTTAAGTCCTTAATGACAGAAGTTTTTGTTTTTGGATCAGAACTTGATCAGTTGATTATTGATCGGGATCAAATGATCCTCCAGTGACAAAGCTTTTAACCAGGATGTCATTTAATCCCACAGGAAACAAGTTGGTTTCCTCCTTTAATCTCTCGAATCTTGCATAAATGATAAACTTCCTGATAATCTATAACCTAATCCATCGATCTGTTGCCTCAGGCTGAACTCTTCACTTAAAATCCTTCAGCTGATCCAAAACACTGCAGCAGAGTTCTGATGCCAACCAGAACCAGATCAGATTTCTGCTGTTTGGATTCACAGCTTCCTGAAAATCCAGATTATAATCCCAGATTGTCACATAGAAAGCCTTAATAACCAACCTGCTGCTTTCTCCTACTACTCTCCGTGTCAGCGGCTCCGCCCTCCTGTGGGCGGGGCTTACCTGAGTGACGATGATGGGCGACAGGTCTTTGAGGTTCTGGATGTGGGTCAGCAGGGAGTCCCGCAGTGCATTGTGGGTCTCTGGAGGAAGCTCGTAGAAGGAAGTCTGGATCTTCATCTTCATGGTCTGAGCAGCGAAGTAACACGACTCCACGTCCTGCTTCAGCTGCAGCAGCTGGTCCGAGATCTCCCAGGCAAACATCTGCACAGGACAGGAAGTTACGTCACTGAGCCGCAGGGGTCGGGGCTTAAGCATGGACCGGCCCAGCTGTTCATTGTTTAGCAGAACAGAACCGGGCCAGATGGTCCATCAGAACCGGGTCGAGGCTGATCTGCTACAGAAGTCCTCTGTGACCCCGACCTCCTCCCCAGGTCAGGAGGTCAGACCTGACACATTTTGAATGCAAAGGAGAATCTGGAGCTGTTCTCCAGGACGTGAGAGAGCAGCAGAAATGGAGCTAAAGACTTTTAACTTCTAGAGTTTTCCTGAACACTTTCATGATCAGCAGGACGTTTCCTCCTGGACCGGGTCTACAGGGGAACCATGACAGCAGGCTTCACCTTCAACTACAGACACTATTACTAAGGAAACCGTTCTGAATGCCGAGCCGAGTTCAAGCACCCTGACCCACTTTCTCCCCCGAATCTCTGGATCTGGTCTCAGACCTTCTACAGGTGATCCGGAAGCACTTTCAGGTAAATCCTGCCGATTCTGGCTGGAGTCTGGCTGAGCTGTCAGTCACAGCAGCACCAGGCCTGCTGGGAATTAATCTGCTGCTTCCGCATAGAATCAAACATTTTAATCATAAAACTGATTATTAGTTATTTATTGAACTGATCTGATTTAAGTTTCGCCCTTTAAATGCCGGATAAAGTGAAAAAATGACCGGTTCTCTTTCTGTTTTGATCCATTCATTCCGTTAGCTTAGCCACCATGCTAACAGGAACAGGAGCTCCTCTGAGACTGCGCAGCTTGCCACACCTGTCCGCTTCCCCCTCAGGTAACCCATTAAACCCGAACCAAACCCTCGCCAGACCCAAACGGAACCATTCCCCAGGGCTCTCACCGATCTCTGCAACTCTCCGAGCCACAGCGAGGCTCGTTCCTTCCCGGACGGATCCGGGTCGTGGTACAGGGCCTGGACCGCCTGGTAGACCAGCGTCAGGCTCGGTTTACCCCCCTCCATAGCGGCCTCAACTCAGGCTCCCGTAAGGCAGACGGTTCGGTTCGGCTGAAGAGCTAAAAAACCCAAAAACTACCAAACGGTCCGAGTACCGACCGCCATCTCACACAGGCTCTTCCGGGGACAGCCTGAATCCTGTTCCGACTGGAAACACGACCAAAGTATTTGTTCCTCTCTGCGAGACAGGAGACGAGTTCAATGAAGACCAGAATCGGAACCAGAATCAGTTTCATTCGCCAAGTTTGTGCGCAAACAGGCAATCTGACTTCTGTTCTGCTTTAATCAGAATGAAGGCATTTAAATAATAAGCATAGAAAAAAACCTCAGTGTTTTTATTTCCTGTAAAAAGAAAAATATATATTAAACAAACACACACATGTATATACATAAATATTATATTATAATATATAATAATATTAATTATACACACACACACACACACACACACATATATATATATATATATATATATATATATATATATATATATATATATATGTGTGTGTGTGTGTGTGTGTGTGTGTGTGTGTGTGTGTGTGTGTGCGTGTGTGTGTGTGTGTGTGTGTGTAAACACATTTGTCTATGTGTTTAATTATTCTTCAGCATGATCAGCGGTTGAAGTTGTTTTTAGTTGTTACATAAACATAATTATTAATTCATTTTAGTGAGAGAATAAGTCCACCCACCTCATCACCATATTCCAGTGCAGGAAAGAGGAAGAGGAAGAGGAGAAGATCCCACTCAGAGGCCCCAACTGGAATTCAGAAGGACTAAAGCAGGGAGGTGCTGGGAGCCTATTATTATTATTATTATTATTATTATTATTATTATTATTATTATTATTATTATTATTATTATTATTATTATTATTATTGTTATTGTTATTGTTCTTGTTGTTCTTGTTGTTCATAAATAATTTAACTCTGTTTTGAATTGAATTTATTTCTATAGTACCAATTCACAACAAATCTCATTTCAAAGCATTTTCCCCAAAAAATATTTCAGTTCTAATATATGTACAGCTGCTGGTCATAAAATTAGAACATCATGAAATATCATGAAAAAGGTTTATTTATGTCAGTACAGTAATTCCATTCAATATCATATCTATTAATTCACACAGACTCATATATTTCAAATGTTTATTTGTTTTAATGTTGATGATTAGAACTCAATTAATGAAAACCCCAAATTCAGTATCTCAGAAAATTAGAATATTATTTAAGACCAATTTTAAAAAATGATTTTTTTAGAAATGTTGGCCAATAGAAAGGTGTGATCATGTTCAGCTCTCAGTGCTGAGTTCTTCCTTCTGCCTGGTTTACGGCCTGCGGCATCCGTCAGCCTGCAGCGCTGCTCAGGTGTTATCAGAGTCCAGGTTGCTCTGCTTGTGGCCTTTAGTTCTAATGAAACGTCGGTCTGGTGCATCACCAGTTGGCACCACGGACCTTAAACCGGGTTCTGGACTCTGTGTTCTGGAGTAAAGTCCTGCTGGAAAATTAAATCTGCATCTCCATAAAGTTGGTCTGCAGCAGGAAGTCCTGGTAGGTGCATTGACCTTTGAGCTCACAAATCACAGTGGACCAACAGCAGCAGACGACATGGCACCAAACCATCACTGACTGTGGAAACTTTGACTAGACCTCAAGCAACATGGATTCTGCTGCTCTGCTCTTCCTCCAGACTCTGAGGGGAAATAAAAATTCATTTTAACCAGAGAACAGAGCAGTTTGTGTTCAGTCCAGGTGAGACGTTTGTGTCTGGTTCAGGTCTGACGTGAGGAATACCACAGCTGCAACCAGGTCTGTCCGTCCGTCTCTCTCTGAATCTCCCTGATATTTTAAAGGGTTTGTTTCCTGATCCTCTCCAGGAGGTTTTGCTGATTGTCAATTTATTTCCACCTCATGGTTTCCTTCCCTTTCCCTCTATGAATGTGTTTGAACTCTGACCTCTGAACAGCCAGTCTCTTTAGCAATGACCTAAAGAAACTAGCTGTGTCTTGTCCTCTTGTTCAAGGTGTCAGAGGTCATCTTTTGGACAAATGTCAGGTCAGTCATCTCCATTCAGAACTGGACTGAGAGGCCATTTAAAACCGTTTGCAGGTGTTTGAATAAATGATCTGATTAGTGTGGAGCAACAACTGCTTTCAGTATTGAACCTTTAAAAAATATTCGAATTTTCTGATATCAAATTTGCGATTTTCATTAGTTGGCAGTTATTTCAACACCAAAAGAAATGAAATATATCAATCTGTGTGACTGAATGAATATAAATATGAAAATAAGTTTCACTTTCTGAATGGAATTACTGAAATAATCTACTTGTTCATGATAGTCCAATTTTATGACCAGCCCAGCCCTTCCTTGTTATCTTGATGCTCAATTAATTATTCAAAGTAGATCAAAAAAGTTTCTGTCTATGAAACCCAGTAGAGCAGCTGGGTTCAGCTGGGTTCAGCTGGGTTCAGGTGGGTTCAGGTCCAATCCAGAGCCCTTCCTACTCCAACTCAGCTGAATCGGACGATCGGCTCGTTACCTGGCCTGTCTGAGCCCATCTGGCCTGCTGGAGTCAGGATGCAGGATGGCTCTGGACGACTGGACCTGAGCACCTGTATTAACCAACAGCATCACTCCTCCTGAACAGCAGGGGGCGACAATCATTGGCGTTGTGTCTTTACAGCAATCCCTCATACAGAGGATGAAATTATTATTATTATTATTATTATTATTATTATTATTATTATTTAGTAGTAGTAATATTAATGAATTATTATTAGTAATAATATTGATCCATCAAGATATGAGCAGCAGCTCAAACCTCTCGGGTTCAGATCGGTTCCGGTCTCTGCAGCATCCAGGATGATAACCTACCTGATCCTGATCCTGATCCTGATCCTGATCCAGATCCAGATCCAGATCCTGATTCAGTTTCTGATCCGGTTTCCGGATTGTTTAATCTCCCGTTTCTCTGCAGTTTCTAGAAATTCAGGTGCGGGTTTCCACTCGAACCGCTGCCAGGATCTCTGGGTTTTCACGGCTCCTGTGAGAAACCCTAACCCCACAGAGACTCGGTCCTCCAGGTCATGACCTGTCAGGTGGAAAGTCCCTGATGCTGCGGAGGGACGGAGTCCCTTAAAGCAACGCAGCTTCATCATTCAACATTCATCCTAAGTTAAGGAGCAACTGCAAACATTCAAAACAAAACTCCTCCAGAATCACACAGAGAGGCTTTATTCACATTTTATTACCGCACTTCAACATCAATCAGCTGCAGAGAAACAAACCGCGAAACACCTGATCATACCTGAACACCTGAGACCTGAACCACCGCAGAGAGGCTCCAGCGAACTGAGGTCGTATCATACCCATGCTCGACCGTTCACAGCCTGGTTACGATACAGCCTCGGCTCCGAAGGAGAACCTGGAGGAGAACCAGCAGCAGACTTCCTCATGAGGAAGATGAAGTGATGAAGAGGCAGAGTTGCCGGAGTTGCGCTGCCGCTCCGCATCCTGCTGACCTCCTGCTCGGAGTGGAGCAGCAGCAGGAGCAGCAGGAGGAGGAGAACCAGGAGCTGTGGAGTCATTAGAGTCTAAGCTCTTTGTTTGCGGGATTGGGCCGGATTACGGTGGATGACCCGCTCAGGTACGTCTTAACATCCGGATTAGACCTGAAGTCACGGAAAAGTAAAGGTTCTTATTGGGTTTTACCGGCCGGCCAGCTGCTCTTCATCACTGATCCTCTTCATCAGTTTACTGCTCGATGCGCAGCATTTTACAGTCCAAGCAGAAACACTGGAAGCACAAAATACTTCTTCAATAATAACTCACAGGTATAACAAGCATTTCTTCTGTGGTTTCCCCATAAGAAGAAAATCGTTTTTAATTGGAAGCGAATTAAGAAAAACTGTTGATCAAAAATAATTCATGTCATTTCAATAACAATCCAGTTAAATAAGAGACGTGTTGATGAAAAGCGCGTGATTAGCGTGGATCCTGGAGAAACCCGTTATGACGTGTTAATCTGGAGGTCAGTGTGCTTGTTGAACAGATTGATAATCCCGGAAGTCAAACCTCTTCCGCTGCCGATTGTCCCAGTCATTTCAAATAAAACGTTGTTTCTCCAGAAAATATCGGACTAGTTGAAGTTTTCATGAGGAGGATCTCAGATTCAACCTGTAAAACCAAACTGGGTCTGAAAACGAACTTCCTGTTTGACCGGGATGAGTTGTGTGATGCGAGTCTGTTTTCATTGTTTCTTCTCCGTAAGAAGATTAAAGCGTCAGAAGGATTTAATCCGTAAAGTTTGGGAAAAGCCGGCCGGATTATCTTTGCTGTAAGTGGTTTATGGGTGTATATAAAGAGGCTGAAGACGCTCGCTGAGGTCGGAGGAACTCAGTTTAAAGATGGGGAAACATTTTCACCTGTACGAGAACATCTCCAAGGTGGACCCCTTCGAGGGGTCCCAGCACTACCTGGCCCCGGCGTGGACCTTTCACCTGCAGGCGCTCTTCATGGGCTTCGTGTTCTTTGCAGGAACGCCGCTGAACCTGCTGGTCCTCCTGGCCACGGCCAAGTACAAGAAGCTCCGAGCTCCTCTCAACTACATCCTGGTCAACATCTCCTTCGCTGGCTTCATCTTCGTCACCTTCTCTGTCAGCCAGGTGTTCGTGGCCAGTCTGAGGGGCTACTACTTCCTGGGCTACACCTTGTGTGCATTGGAAGCGGCCATGGGCGCCGTGGCAGGTATGGCCGACAGGTGAGAGGTCTGGGCTGGTGGGTGAAGGCGCTGATGATGATGATGACGTTCTTCCTGCAGGTCTGGTGACGTCCTGGTCGCTCGCCGTGCTCTCCTTTGAGAGGTATCTGGTGATCTGTAAGCCGTTCGGAGCCTTCAAGTTCGGCAGCACCCACGCCGCCGCCGCCGTGGTCTTCACCTGGTGCATGGGGGTGGGCTGCGCCTCACCGCCTTTCTTCGGCTGGAGCAGGTAGGTCTGCCGCCACTGAGAGAACAGGGTCTGGCGGTTCCTCTGGCTGACGGGATGCTGTTGTGTGCAGGTACATCCCGGAAGGCCTAGGCTGCTCCTGCGGACCTGACTGGTACACCCACAACGAGGAGTACGGCTGCACCAGCTACATGTACTTCCTGCTGATCACCTGCTTCTGCATGCCTCTGTCCATCATCATCTTCTCCTACTCGCAGCTGCTGGGCGCGCTGAGAGCCGTGAGTACATCGCTGCTTGTTCAGGCCAGGAAGTCCAGGCTTCTGCTCAGCACTTCAGGGAGGATGAGGCAGTGGAGCTGAATGGAGACCAGAGCTGGTTCTGGTTCTGATGCAGCCTCTCCTAACTTCCTGTAGGTTGCGGCGCAGCAGGCAGAGTCTGCCTCCACCCAGAAGGCTGAGAAGGAGGTGTCCAGGATGATCATCGTGATGGTGGGCTCCTTCGTCACCTGCTACGGCCCCTACGCCCTGACGGGCCTCTGGTACGCTAACTCAGAGGAAGTCAACAAAGACTACCGGCTCGTCACCATCCCAGCGTTCTTCTCCAAGAGCTCCTGCGTCTACAACCCGCTCATCTACGCCTTCATGAACAAACAGGTGAGGAGGACCGCCTGGTCCCTCCAGACATTTCCTTCCTGCTCCTAAAGCATCAGGATAACTTCCTGCTCCCTGTCTTCCAGTTCAATGCCTGCATCATGGAAATGGTGTTTGGGAAGAAAATGGAGGAAGCGTCCGAAGTGTCTTCAAAGACTGAGGTGTCCACAGCTTCATAATGTTTGGAGCAAAACTCAGAAGGACATTTGACTTCCCCAAAGGACTTTTAAAGATCTGAGTTCAGAGGATCCACAGGAACAACCAACATGTAAATACAGTTTATATAAAAGACACCAGATGATATTTTATTGTAGAATGCATTTGTTTAGATAAAAGCAACAAAAAAATAAAATAAAAATAAAAATTTATTCAATTTATTGTCTGCTTGTCCTCAATTCTGCAAAAACACAAGTTGTGGCTTCAAACCAACAAAACAGTCAGCAACAGAAGGCGCGGTAGGAACAGATGGAGGCGGGTCCAAACCAGAGAAACTGTTCTGTAGAACAGCTCAGAGTTAAACGCTCACCGACAGAACCGGGTTGATGTAAAACCAAGAAGAGCTACAACAGCCACCAGGGGGCAGAGCACCGAGGACCTGGCTGTACCAGGGCAGGGGTCCAACCCAGACTGGCTGTTATCTTCTGCTGACCTGTCCTCTGCTGCCCTCTGGTGGCCGTTTGAGGTGTGGCAGTTCTGTATGAACCCGACCGCTTCCATCCAGATCCAACATCTGAGCATTGACAGTCTCCTTCAGTTCAAAGGTTAAAGGTCAGACCGTGAGTGGTGACACATGGAGGGCAGGAGGGCAAGTAACTGCTAGTTAATTAATTAATGGGGTCAGAGGTCAGAACCTAACAAGCTCCACCTCAGGTAATCCCATGATGCCTAGCTGGTTGTTTGGACAGAGATTTTCAGCCCAACTGTAAGGCACGATGGTGGAGGGGTGATGATGTGGGCTGGTCTTTGAGTGGACCATGGAGCGGTACCTTTGAACTGAGGGAGTTGTACGTTCTTTTGGTTTGTGGAGCAGAACCAGACTTAGAGTGGAATAATCCTTCAGGTCTTCCTCAGACAAACATCTGCCAGGCAGACCAGATCAGAACCAGGAGCAGAACTTCTCTCCTCTACAGGTCAGTAATAAATTAACGATGGACTCGGGGTGTTTCTAGAACTCATCGTGTCGCAGCAAAGCCTCGCCGTAGTTCGTCACCTGGCTTCCCACAAACAGGTCGAACTTGTTGAGAATTTCCTCCTTGGTCAGTCTCCCGTCCTGGACACAGACAGACGACGGTCAAACAGAACCGGGCCCGATGCCGGCACCAGATGGACTCGCACCCACCTTGTTGGAGTCGGACTCATACAGCAGGTGCTTGGCCTCGGCGACGGCATGATCGTAGTCTGCCGGTAGGATCCAGTCCAGAGTTTCCTCCCGGTCCATCTTCCCGTCCTGGTTCTTGTCTCTGAACTCTGAGAACTGCTGACGCTCCGAGGCGACCCACTCCGGTTCCTCCAATCCGTTCTCTGCGGTGAACATGTCACCTGGCAACATGAAAGGTAAGGGAAGAGGATCAGAGACGAACGGATCTCTGGAGCTACTGCCAGGAGATTCCAGAACAAGGAAACACAGAAACAAACATGAAGCAAAGTAGGAATATGAATGCAGTATCCAGTGGACCAGTGGACCAGAGGAGGAGTGGACCAGTGGACCAGTGGACCAGTGGACCAGAGGACCAGAGGACCGGAGGAGAAAACCAGAGGACCAGAGGAGAAGACCAGAGGACCAGTGGACCAGTGGACCAGAGGACCAGAGGACCATTTTGATGGAGGGTATCAGGATCCTGGTTGGAGGAGCTGCTCCTCACTGAGATTTCTGATGGTTCTGGATTTGCCATCAGACCTCCAGGGGGACCCAGAACCACTGATCTGACGTTTCTCCTCAGATCAGTGGACCAGGATGGGTTAGAGCTCCAGTAGTCACATGACCCCGACTGGAAAAGGTCAGTATGAAGGTCAGCTCTGAGCCTGTCTGCAGATTCTTTACCGATGTACTCCTTGAGGTCAATGAAGCCATCTCCATTCTTGTCTATGTCCTCCATGGTTTCCTGTGGCAGCAGAGAGACAGGTTACGCTGAGGATAGTCCCCTGAGCGCTGCATCTTGTCCTGGTGCTGCCCCTACCTGCACCACCACATGCTTCATGTACTCATGGTTCTCTGGGTGGAGGAAGGCCATGAACTCCTGCCGGTCTGCACTCAGGTCTCCGTCCCTGTTGGCCACCTTGAAGCGCCTCTCGTCCCTCGCCATCATGTGGGTGTAGTTGTACTCCATCTGTGTCAGAGGGCCGTCTGGAAGAGGTTGTTCAAGGTCAGAGCAGTCGGTCCCAACGTGTTTCATGGACTGGGTCTGATCTGCGGTTGCTTACCCAGGTAGCTGCCATACGTGACGTTCCTGTATTCGTCCCAGCTGATCAGGCCGTCCCGGTTCAGGTCAAACTCGCTCCACTGGCGCTCAACGTCCTCAAACATGTGCTGGCTTTGGACGGCCTCGATCCAGAGCCTCAGCTCGTCCTCCGAGACAAAGTTGTCCTTGTTGCTGTCAATCCGATCCACGATGATGCTGCAAGACAAACAGGGAGCAGAGCTCAAGCTACTGATTGGCTGGGAATCAGGAAGTACCATCCAGCACATTTCCAGTTTCTCTGCTGGGAAATCTTCAGGAAACATGTGGCTGAACTGGTTTTATTTCACCACCTTTCAGTGTTTCTGCTGAAACTAAACAGGTGTCCTTTGAATCGGGCGGTTGGGTCGGTTTCAGCCTCCATTAGAGGCTCTGGAAACAAAGTCTGGGAGGACTGGGAGGACTGGGAGGGGTTCCCAAATTTCCTCAGGGAACCTGGAGGAACGGCCCAGCTCCCAGGTGGGAGTAGTATCATGGTCTGGGCTTGGATCGTTGAAACCAGGCGTGTCCAAAGTGCGGCTCAGGGACCATATGTGGGCCTCAAAGTGATTTTGTGCGGCCCTGATCACAATACAGAAATGGCTCAAATTTGATTTTCCAACTGGGGTGAAATTTGCATTTATGTGACTCCTTTTAAAAAGATACAGATGAATTCCAGTTTTTAAAAAAATTGTCGACAAATTGTCAGCCATGTTTTTGTCTTTTACCTTAAGCTGTTAGAAACCAGGACAGCAAACATCCAGAGATACTTTGGTGGTGACCTGAGGTAAGGAAGGAGAACCCACACCCAGCTGCAGCCAACCTCAGGACACCTCCATGACAGATCAGCTGCTGGGACTGAGCCTGGGAAAGTTAGTGAGAAGGAAAACCTCCGGACTGACCTGAGTCTGCGCTTGCTCTCGTCAGGCGACAGGCGGTCGAAGGCCTTGGCCTCGTCTTGCCCGAGGAACGCCTCGTGGTCGTAGTCAAAGTTCTGCTTGTCATCATGTTGCAGTGTGCTGAGTGGCTCCTCCTGATGGACCCGAGGCCGCCGCTCCGTGGGCTTCCCGTTGCCCCTGGCAACCAGGAGGAGCCAGCAGATCAACGCTGAGCGGATCATCCTGTCAGACTGACGCAGAGACAGACACATAGATCTAAAAACTATAGATGTGACCACCACAGATCTAAAAACTATAGATCTCACCACCACAGATCTAAAAACTATAGATGTGACCACCACAGATCTAAAAACTATAGATGTGACCACCACGGATCTAAAAACTATAGATCTAAAAACTATAGATCTCACCGCCAAAGATCTAAAAACTATAGATGTGACCACCACGGATCTAAAAACCATAGATCTAAAAACTATAGATCTCACGACCATAGATCTAAAAACTATAGATGTGACCACCACGGATCTAAAAACTATTGATCTCACCACCACAGATCTAAAAACTATAGATGTGACCACCACAGATCTAAAAACTATAGATGTCACCACCATAGATCTAAAAACTATAGATCTCACCACCACAGATCTAAAAACTATAGATGTGACCACCACAGATCTAAAAACTATAGATGTGACCATCATAGATCTAAAAACTATAGATGTGACCACCACAGATCTAAAAACTATAGATGTGACCACCACAGATCTAAAAACTATAGATCTCACCACCACAGATCTAAAAACTATAGATGTGACCACCACAGATCTAAAAACTATAGATGTGACCACCACAGATCTAAAAACTATAGATGTGACCACCACAGATCTAAAAACTATAGATGTGACCACCATAGATCTAAAAACTATAGATGTGACCACCACGGATCTAAAAACTATAGATCTAAAAACTATAGATCTCACCGCCAAAGATCTAAAAACTATAGATGTGACCACCACGGATCTAAAAACTATAGATGTGACCACCACGGATCTAAAAACTATAGATCTAAAAACTATAGATCTCACCGCCAAAGATCTAAAAACTATAGATGTGACCACCACGGATCTAAAAACCATAGATCTAAAAACTATAGATCTCACGACCATAGATCTAAAAACTATAGATGTGACCACCACGGATCTAAAAACTATTGATCTCACCACCACAGATCTAAAAACTATAGATGTGACCACCACAGATCTAAAAACTATAGATGTCACCACCATAGATCTAAAAACTATAGATCTCACCACCACAGATCTAAAAACTATAGATGTGACCACCACAGATCTAAAAACTATAGATGTGACCATCATAGATCTAAAAACTATAGATGTGACCACCACAGATCTAAAAACTATAGATGTGACCACCACAGATCTAAAAACTATAGATCTCACCACCACAGATCTAAAAACTATAGATGTGACCACCACAGATCTAAAAACTATAGATGTGACCACCACAGATCTAAAAACTATAGATCTCACCACCACAGATCTAAAAACTATAGATGTGACCACCATAGATCTAAAAACTATAGATGTGACCACCACAGATCTAAAAACTATAGATGTGACCACCATAGATCTAAAAACTATAGATCTCACCACCACAGATCTAAAAACTATAGATGTGACCATCATAGATCTAAAAACTATAGATGTGACCACCACGGATCTAAAAACTATAGATGTGACCACCACAGATCTAAAAACTATAGATGTGACCACCACAGATCTAAAAACTATAGATGTGACCACCACGGATCTAAAAACTATAGATCTCACCACCACAGATCTAAAAACTATAGATGTGACCACCACAGATCTAAAAACTATAGATGTGACCACCACGGATCTAAAAACTATAGATCTCACCACCACAGATCTAAAAACTATAGATGTGACCATCATAGATCTAAAAACTATAGATGTGACCACCACAGATCTAAAAACTATAGATGTGACCATTATAGATCTAAAAACTATAGATGTGACCACCACGGATCTAAAAACTATAGATGTGACCACCATAGATCTAAAAACTATAGATCTCACCACCACAGATCTAAAAACTATAGATGTGACCACCACGGATCTAAAAACTATAGATGTCACCACCACAGATCTAAAAACTATAGATGTGACCACCACAGATCTAAAAACTATAGATCTCACCACCACAGATCTAAAAACTATAGATGTGACCACCATAGATCTAAAAACTATAGATCTCACCACCACAGATCTAAAAACTATAGATGTGACCACCACGGATCTAAAAACTATAGATGTCACCACCACAGATCTAAAAACTATAGATGTGACCACCACAGATCTAAAAACTATAGATCTCACCACCACAGATCTAAAAACTATAGATCTCACCACCACAGATCTAAAAACTATAGATGTGACCACCACAGATCTAAAAACTATAGATGTGACCACCACAGATCTAAAAACTATAGATGTGACCACCATAGATCTAAAAACTATAGATGTGACCACCACGGATCTAAAAACTATAGATCTAAAAACTATAGATCTCACCGCCAAAGATCTAAAAACTATAGATGTGACCACCACGGATCTAAAAACTATAGATGTGACCACCACGGATCTAAAAACTATAGATCTAAAAACTATAGATCTCACCGCCAAAGATCTAAAAACTATAGATGTGACCACCACGGATCTAAAAACCATAGATCTAAAAACTATAGATCTCACGACCATAGATCTAAAAACTATAGATGTGACCACCACGGATCTAAAAACTATTGATCTCACCACCACAGATCTAAAAACTATAGATGTGACCACCACAGATCTAAAAACTATAGATGTCACCACCATAGATCTAAAAACTATAGATCTCACCACCACAGATCTAAAAACTATAGATGTGACCACCACAGATCTAAAAACTATAGATGTGACCATCATAGATCTAAAAACTATAGATGTGACCACCACAGATCTAAAAACTATAGATGTGACCACCACAGATCTAAAAACTATAGATCTCACCACCACAGATCTAAAAACTATAGATGTGACCACCACAGATCTAAAAACTATAGATGTGACCACCACAGATCTAAAAACTATAGATCTCACCACCACAGATCTAAAAACTATAGATGTGACCACCATAGATCTAAAAACTATAGATGTGACCACCACAGATCTAAAAACTATAGATGTGACCACCATAGATCTAAAAACTATAGATCTCACCACCACAGATCTAAAAACTATAGATGTGACCACCACAGATCTAAAAACTATAGATGTGACCACCACGGATCTAAAAACTATAGATGTGACCACCACGGATCTAAAAACTATAGATGTGACCACCACAGATCTAAAAACTATAGATGTGACCACCACAGATCTAAAAACTATAGATGTGACCACCACGGATCTAAAAACTATAGATCTCACCACCACAGATCTAAAAACTATAGATGTGACCACCACAGATCTAAAAACTATAGATGTGACCACCACGGATCTAAAAACTATAGATCTCACCACCACAGATCTAAAAACTATAGATGTGACTATCATAGATCTAAAAACTATAGATGTGACCACCACAGATCTAAAAACTATAGATGTGACCATTATAGATCTAAAAACTATAGATGTGACCACCACGGATCTAAAAACTATAGATGTGACCACCATAGATCTAAAAACTATAGATCTCACCACCACAGATCTAAAAACTATAGATGTGACCACCACGGATCTAAAAACTATAGATGTCACCACCACAGATCTAAAAACTATAGATGTGACCACCACAGATCTAAAAACTATAGATCTCACCACCACAGATCTAAAAACTATAGATGTGACCACCATAGATCTAAAAACTATAGATCTCACCACCACAGATCTAAAAACTATAGATGTGACCACCACGGATCTAAAAACTATAGATGTCACCACCACAGATCTAAAAACTATAGATGTGACCACCACAGATCTAAAAACTATAGATCTCACCACCACAGATCTAAAAACTATAGATGTGACCACCACAGATCTAAAAACTATAGATCTCACCACCACAGATCTAAAAACTATAGATCTCACCACCACAGATCTAAAAACTATAGATGTGACCATCATAGATCTAAAAACTATAGATGTGACCACCACAGATCTAAAAACTATAGATGTGACCACCACAGATCTAAAAACTATAGATGTGACCACCACAGATCTAAAAACTATAGATGTGACCACCACAGATCTAAAAACTATAGATCTCACCACCACGGATCTAAAAACTATAGATCTCACCACCACAGATCTAAAAACTATAGATGTGACCATCATAGATCTAAAAACTATAGATGTGACCACCACAGATCTAAAAACTATAGATGTGACCATTATAGATCTAAAAACTATAGATGTGACCACCACGGATCTAAAAACTATAGATGTGACCACCACAGATCTAAAAACTATAGATGTGACCACCACGGATCTAAAAACTATAGATGTCACCACCACAGATCTAAAAACTATAGATGTGACCACCACGGATCTAAAAACTATAGATGTGACCACCACAGATCTAAAAACTATAGATGTGACCACCACAGATCTAAAAACTATAGATCTCACCACCACAGATCTAAAAACTATAGATGTGACCACCACGGATCTAAAAACTATAGATGTGACCACCACGGATCTAAAAACTATAGATGTCACCACCACAGATCTAAAAACTATAGATCTCACCACCACAGATCTAAAAACTATAGATGTGACCGCCATAGATATCTATGCTGATCTCCTCTAGGAGTCTCTTCCAGCATCTAGCAGTAGTTTTCTAGCCGGTCTGCAGCTCCGCTCTTGATCAGGCTGACCTCATCCTGACCTCATCCTGACCTTTTATGGTCAAACAGGAAGCGAGCCCAGGTGAGGCTCCGCAGACTCACCTGACGCTGCTGCCGCCGTCCGGCTCTCCTCTGGTTCTGATCCGCGCAGCTTCTCCTGTCACACAGACGGCCCAACTTCTGGCCAATCACAGCCCGGCTGCAGCCGCTCTCCTCATCTGATTGGTCTGCAGCGTCAGAAGGAGAATCGGGGGAAGAGGGGGGAGGAGCTGCCACGTCCTCAGAGCAGAAACAGACAGAACTCGTCAGGGTCCGGTACCGGTCCAAAACCGTCTGAGGTTCAGCAGCGGGTCAGATGGGTTTCAGTGGTACCGTCGGGGTTCTGGTTCGGGTTTGTTGGGTCTCGTGGTTCTACAAAAAACAGCTGCTTGTTCCAGGCACGTGCAGAGGGGGGGCGCGAAGGGGGCTTGAGCCCCTGCCCCTTTTATCCTTGATGCCCCTAGTGACCTTTTGGACTTTGTTTTTTTTTCAAAAATTTTTCTTATTATTTGTATTTTTAATCTGTTTGTCAGAAGGCCTGTTTGAGCCCCTCAGCAATAACATTTAGCTAAATATAATAATTTAGTAAAAATAAACTAGTCTGGCTGCCCTCAGTCTGATAATGACTCTCAGAGCCTCCATGTTGTTCAGAGGTGAGGAGGAGGAGGAGGAGGAGGAGGAGGAGGAGGAGGAGGAGGATCTGTTCCTCTAACTATCAAATTATGGGCAAGAATATTTTTCATAAATGGGTTTGTGAATAAAAACGTAGGTCTGATGTTAGAAAAACTGTTTCTATTTCTATTTTCACAATCGTCCTGCAACAGCGGGACAAAACCTGCCTCACCTCTAAACTCAGAAATGTTTCGGCTTCATCATTCTGCTAAAAGCCCGGTTTGGTTCGCTACAGGCAGTCTGAGTCGGAACCACCAACAGACATAAAGAATATCTGTCTTGATATCAGACATCCTGATATAAGACACTGAGACTGTCACCACCAGTCACAATGCAGATCAAAGCCCCGGTACCACCCGGTACCACCTGGTACCACCCGGTACCACCAGCTAACTGTTCGCTCTGCTTCTCCTTACCGTTTCTACCAGGAGGGTTAAAGCTGCTGGAGGTTCTGGGCTGTAAACAGAAGTTACTGCAGAACCTCAAGTGTTAAAGGAAGATTCGGCCCAATTAGAGTTCATGAAATAAACATCAGAGAAAATATTGTAGCAATAATCAGAACCGCAGCAAAAAGCCAAACATGCCACAATGAAATGAACCAAAATGTCTCCAAAGCATCGGGGGGCTGACAGGGGCCACCGGGGGATTCCAGGTGGATTCCAGGTAGATTCCAGGTAGGTTCCAGGTAGATTCCAGGTAGATTCCAGAGATGTGCATGGCAGCAGCTGTTCCTCCAGGGCCGGCCCAAGGTAATATGGGGCCTTAGCCAGAACCCCCCGTCCTACTAAGAACCTCAGCATCACTAACATGTTTAAATGTCGATCAGGTGAATCTGAGAGGGAGACCAGGTTTAAAATCAATCACTGATTATTGGTTATTGGCTGTGATGTATTTGTGAACAAACACAAAGATTACACCATATTGTAGCCATGGTAACACAACAATCAAACTATCAAGATGATTCTTTAAACTTTTACAAAGTAAACGTCCTAATTAAATCCTAAATGTACTATTTATTTTTCTCAGCTGATGCATTAAATAAAATGTAATAACATTGTTATTCTCTATAAATGATGCTACAGGTTTAGATCTATGGTCTGTGTTACAATTAAACCATTTCTAGGGGCCCCTGAATCTCTGGAGGCCCCTGAAGGGTTGGGGTAAGGCTTTAAATCCTTCATGTTCTGTAAAAGGTTCTGGATCGCCATCAGAACCAGTCCGGTGTTCTATAGAGTTCTATAGAACATTCTATAGTTCTATAGAACAACCAGTCAGGTGTTCTATAGAACTCTATATAGGGCCATTCAGACACTCAGGGGCCTCCAGACACTCAGGGGCCTCCAGGGACAGCTGCTGTGATGCACATCTCTGGAATCCACCTGGAATCCCCCGGTGGCCCCTGTCAGTCCCCCGATGCTTTGGAGACATTTTGGTCCATTTCATTGTGGCATGTTTGGCTTTTTGCTGCGGTTCTGATTATCCTCCTGAGACCCAGAAAAAAAAAGTTTTTGAATTTTTTTTTTTTCACTACATGACTCTTTGGAGTGAAAAAACATCACTACAATTGAAAAAGTTTCAAAACATATTATTTATTTATTACAGTATGTCCTTTGGAGAGGACATCGGGACTCTCTTGTGGCAAATATGAACACATTTTGAGGCCCAGGATGTCCTCTCTAAGGACCAACAGGATTTAACACAGTGGCATGTATGGTTTCAGAGTTATGAACAAAAAAACCTATGTCCTCCACAGAGGACAAAAATGTATTGCTGGGTCTCAGGAGGATATTGCTACAATATTTTCTCTGATGTTTATTTCATGAACTCTAATTGGGCCAAATCTTCCTTTAACACTTGAGGTTCTGCAGTAACTTCTGTTTACAGCCCAGAACCTCCAGCGGCTTTAACCCGCCTGGTAGAAACGGTAAGGAGAAGCAGAGAACAGAGAGCAGGTGGTACCGGGTGGTACCAGATGGTACCGGGGCTTTGATCTGCATTGTGACAGTCGGTACCTTGTCTTATATCAGGATGTCTGATATAAAGACAGATATTCTTTATGTCTGTCGGTGGACCGACCCAGACTGCCTGTAGCAAACCGAACCGGGCTTTTAGCAGAATGATGAATTTAACGTCAGAAGTTTCTCTGCAGCCGAAGCATTTCTTTGTTTAGGGTTGAGGCTGATTTTGTCCCGCTATTGCAAGGACAATTATAAAAATATAAATAGTCAGAACCAGGATCTGGTTTGGGCTCTGAGTTTCTCCACAGGGTTCCCCTAGTTTTCTGAGCTCTAACTGCAGAAACATTCCTCCACGGAGAGGTTTTCCCTCTGTGGCGAGACTAGGTTAAAATTAAGAATATTGGGCAATTTAAATTTCTAGACCCAATTTAAGTTGCTCCACAGCGCCACCCTGGGAATTTCACCCAGAGAATATTACCTCTTTTCTTTAAAGCACACAGGTTCAGTTATGCATGAATTAAAACATCTGAGGCAATTGCAAATACACAAAAAGCTATTTATTAAATTCTTTTAAAACCAGTTCTTTACAACAAAAAACTAAGGAAAAACAGAAAAAAACTATAGTAGCTGAGGTCACCGGCAGAAGGGGCCACTATAGGGACGGCATCCACCAAACACAGCAAACAAAAAAACCGTAAAAGCACCAGACGCAGTGAGACAACCCAAACTCAGGAATCACGGCACAAAAAAGAGGGAGACACCGTCACCACACCAACACCGCCACCGGGCCTCAGCAACTGCAAACAACAGAAAAACAGTTAACCAAATACAACAACCTTAAACTTAAAACAAAATCAGCCCAAATAAATAAACAATTATCTAAAGGAACCAAAAGGGCTGGAAACTAAATAAAGAAACAAATAGAAAATCCAAGTTGAATATTAAGATCCGGTGTGGCTCTGGTCATGCCACTGCAGGGAGCGAGCTCGGCGCGCCGATGCCACACCCCAAACACCGCTTCAATTAAGGCGTATAGGCGCCACCACAGTCCAAGTTTGACTGATGACGTGCAAAATCCGGAGTCCAAAAGAGCAGCAATGGTTCGAATATGGGGAGACCTATGAAAGTTAATCATTTTAGACAGAACTGCAACAAACTGGAGCTTCCAATGAGCGTTAATTATTTACCTGTCAATCCAGGCAAAACGCACACACACACTCGCTGAACGAGGAAGCAGAGGAGAGCAGCACAATAGCGTTTCACCTACAATCATACTTAAATTTAGATTTTCTAACAAAGATCAGCAATAGTGCAGGGAGAGAGGAAACCTACCACCAGGGAATCAAAACAGCATGCACCACACTGGCGATATGTTGCCTTTTCTTCCGCCGGAACCCAAGAGACGCGGGCCACACAGTGGATGATGAGGAAGACACATGTCTGACTGGGCACAGCGGCCGCTTATATACCCCGCCCACTTTACCCAACCGGAACGTCACACCTGGAAACTATTTGTATAGGAATATGTATATTTCTATACCACTACACCTCCACAGAACTTTGGTTTCCTCCAGAACCCGAGGACGGACTGGGGGACTCGGAACCTGAAAGAAAACACCGCAGCTCTGCCAGTCATTGGACTGTTTCGTTTTTGAACGGACCATTTAGCAGCAGGCAGTCCGGCTGTGTTTCTGGTCCGGGTGGAAACATCAGTGGTGTGTTTTAATCAGATGTGAGTGGCAGCACAGGCAGATGGTTCTGTGTTGATCAGGTGAGGAAGCAGGTGAGTTCTGAACGGAACCATGAGGTCAGAACCTCTTTAAAGCTATTACCTCAAGAGGGTAGCTGTAGCTCAAACGGACTTCACGTTGTTAGCTTTATGGTAACTGGTAGCTAGCTGTTATTCTCTGTAATAAAACCCTTCAGTTCGGCTGGCCGGTCGGTTCTGTAGAGGCTAGGTCCACTGAGTTGAAGCAGAATCTCGGTTCGGCTGTAATGCGCTGCTAGAGGTCAGTTACATCACAACAGGATGTTGGATGGCCGCCGGGTGGCTCAGAGTAGTGCTCGCCATGGTCGCCATATTGGTCGGGTCAAGCGCCTGCCGCCCCTAAATTAAAATAAACCCTAACCCAAACTCCAGTCCTCGAGGGCCGCTGTCCTGCAGGTTTTAGATGAGCCACAGGTACAAAACGGCTTAATTACCTCCTGCTTGTGTAGCTCAGTTCTCCAGAACCTTAATGACCTAATTATTCTATTCAGGTGGTGCAGCAGAGGCTCATCTAGAAGTTGCAGGAAAGGGGCCCTTGAGGACTGGAGTTTGAGACCCCTGCCCTAACCCTATATGGTTTTACATTTATAAATCTGTATTTGAATCTAATTCCAGTTTTTCCACTAAACTACCAGAGGCTGCTATTAATACCTGTTGTTTCTGCCACATTTACACGGAAATTAATCAGGCAGTGAGACAGACCTGCAGCCTGGCATCAGTCAGGTGTTGTGGCTGCATGTTCTCTAATGTTCACCCAGAGAACGAGAGAAAACATGAGAAATATTGTATTTAATATTGTTCACATTCTCATTCTTTTCATATTGTAAATTTTTTTCTCATTTTCTATCATATCCTCTATGTGCCAGCAGGGAACCGTCGGCCATGTTGGGAGTGAGGTGCATCCTTCGTGGAGGTGGTGGTGTCCTGCAGTGTCTCCATCGGACAGCCCAGTACCGGTATCCAAGTGGACCTGAGCGGGTTCTGACCCGGTCCCTGTCCCGAACTCCGGATTCGTCCCGGGCCGCGCTGAAGCTGCGGACCCGGTTGGGGGTGACGCTGCTGGTCGGGGGGGGGTTGCTAGGCGCGTGGTGGTGGGTGGAGCGGGAGAAGCAGCAGCGGCGGCGGCGGCAGCGGGTGGAGCAGCTCCGGACGGTGGCTCTGGGTCAGGGGACGTTCAGCCTGTTGGACCATACGGGCCACCGCCGGACCAAGCAGGACTTCCTGGGCCGCTGGGTCCTCCTGTACTTCGGCTTCACACACTGCCCCGACATCTGCCCCGAAGAGCTGGACACACTGAGCGCCGTGGTGTCGGCGCTGGACCGGGACCCGGCCCTGCCGCGCCTGCAGCCGCTCTTCATCACTGTAGACCCGGAGCGGGACGACGTGGCGGCGCTGGCCCGCTACGTTCGGGACTTCCACCCACGGCTGGTCGGGCTAACCGGCACGCCGGAAGAGGTGCAGCACGCGGGGCGGGACTTCCGGGTGTACGCCAGCGCGGGGCCGAAGGACGAGGACGGAGACTACATGGTGGACCACAGCGTGCTGCTGTACCTGGTTAGTCCGGACGGGCTCTTTCTGGACTACTACAACCGAACCAAGAGCCCGGAGCAGATCGCCGACAGCATCCGGAACCACATCCGGAACCACGTCCCGCTGTAGGAGCGTCTCCATGGAAACCAGCGGCTCCTCAGCAGGAACAGACATGATCATATTTATTGTGCATCAGGTTCAATAAAAACAATTTTCTGCCAAAAGTGTGAATATTTTATTTCATTAGAGAGAAACAGGAGCCGGTCCAGCTGAACCCTCAGAACCGAGCCCATCAGCTGGAGTCTGCCAGCGTCTTGAAGCGGTCTGTGGCTCTCTGCGTGCTCAGCAGCGTCAGACACATGGAGTCCACGCTGTCCTCCAGGCCCGCAGCACTGTCCACCTCCACCGAGTAGTCGTTGGCCTGCAGGGGGCGACACACCCAGGGTTAAAGGTCAACTCACCTCCATGAGAGCATAACCACAGCAAAGTGGGGGAGGGACTAAAATATTATGAATCAAAGATGAAACATTTTACTGTGACCTTTGACCTGCCACTGCTAACAAAACCTGTTGCTATGGCAACATTACTTTATCCTGTTGGAAACAGAAATAATATTTACATTGTGTTTCTGAACAATAAATCAGATGATTTATAACATCTATAATGGTACTGAACCCAGCGCTGGTTCTGGTCCTGCTGGGTTTCCTTACAAACCTTTTAATCTGCTTTGAATAATAAACTGAGCTAAACGATGACCGGATCGGATCGGAAAATCCTCCAGCCACATCCGGGACATGACCTCCTAAAGCCTGGAGGAGGAAGAGGAGGAGGAGGAAGAGCAGCAGGTTTACCAGCTGCAGCGACGCCAGCAGCAGCTTGCAGGCCTCCACGTTGTCCAAACTGCGGACCATGGAGGCGAAGGAGCGCCTGCAGCCGACGGCGCCCAGCTGGGCGACGATCCGCTCTCCGTAGGCGTGGATGTCGAATGGAGGTCGGTCCTCCTGAAAAACAGAGCGGTGAGCGGCGGCCCGGAACCGGGACGGTACCGGGAAACTCCCAGTCTCACCTGCAGCGCCAGCTCAGGGCGGATCTTGTCCTCCCAGTCCCTGACCCGGCGGGACAGAGCCGATTCCTGGGTGTAGCCCTGGCTGTGCACCACCAGCTGCTCCTGAACGCACCACAGAGAGCGTCAGGCGGTCCGGGTTGGTCGGGCGGTCCGGGTCTTACGAGTCACTTACCACACGCAGCTTCACCAGCTCTTCGTACGTCAGGTCGTCCAGCTGAGCTTCTGCTGGAGGACAAGAACACGACCCTGATGACCTCCTGTCCCCCAAAGCTCACCTGGAGGTCGCCTGGAGGTCACGTACCTGGGGAGGCGGAGTCCGGTCCTCTTAACTCGGCAGGAAGGCCGTCCGGCTCGGCGTCCGAGTCTCCGCCTGTTGGAGGACGAAGCAGAGGGGGTCAGGGGTCAGAGGTCACTGGTCAGCTGCTGCTAACGGCTCAGACGACCTCATTGAATGCAGCAGAGAACCGGATCAGAACCGGAGACACTGACCCAGGAGCTCAGCAGGTGGGATGTCATCCACTGGCCCCGCCCCCAGCTGATGTGGCCCCGTCTCCTCCAGCTGCAGGAAGGTCCTCCGGAGCTCCTCCTCCGTCATGACGACGCCCTTTGACCCCAGACAGTTACTCAGCAACAGGAAGTACAGTCAAAAACTTCCTGTTAATTAACTGGCTTATTGATGCATTTATTCCTTCACAATAAAAGCTCTGCTGGGTCATTCACACCAGTTAGAAACTGGAAACCAGTGAAGTGACCAGGGGCCTCATGCACTAAAGGTTTGCAGTTTTCCCACTAAAACTTGGCGCAGGACAAATTTAGAAAAGTGCGGCGCACAAAAAGTTCCAGATGTATGAAGCCGAGCTCCGATCGGACCTGCTCACCTTTCCTCTAGTCATCCTGATTTACAGGAAGCAGAGCAGCTGCTGCTCCGCCTGTCGCCTCCAGAAATACATATTCATGGAAATTAGTATAAAGAGCGTTCAGCCGGGATTTCAATGTGTCTTCTGAATCCAGGAATCAGGAGCAGAAGTTACATTTACAGAGTCCAGATGATTTCTGGCTCCACTGGAGGACGGCTGCAGCTGGACCGGTACCGGTACCGGTACCTGCTTTAAGTTCTGCTCAGAGCTCCAGGATGATCAGTCTGGATGAATCTAAACGATCAGAAACCAGCAGATCAATCTGATCTCTGATCAATGGCTCCATGTTCTCCATCAGAGCCAAAGCTCCTCAGGTAGCGGCTCACCTTGATGCAGCTACTGATATACCTGGGATTGTCTCCACACCTGATCACCTGATCAATAATCAAACTGTTTGATCAGCCCTGGTTTCTCTCTAGTGAGAATAAATAGATGCATTCAGACGATGAGTTTCATCTTTATGAGACACAAACTGAGCAACATGATTATTTACATTGAGGTTTTCACATCCTGTATTTTCTTTATTCTGTGTGTGTGTGTGTGTGTGTGTGTTAGCTTATTGTCTGAGGATAAATGTCATGGTTTAAACAGTAAAATATTAAAATCATAAAATCATGGGGTTTGATGCTTCCTGGTCTAAATAACTGGATCAGATTTCTGTGGATTTACTGAGTTTTGACTCTTTGTAGTTTATTATTGTCCACAGATAAAGTTTGTGTGGCTGCTGCTCATTTTCACTGCAGGTCAAAGGTTAGCGTATATTAACCCCCATTTTCACGCCACGTTCTTTTTTATACATGCCGACTTGTGTGTAAAATATGGCGCCGATACATTTTTCCTGCGTACGCCGCTTTAGACGTGAGGCCCCAGAACCGGTCCAAACAGAGCCTGGAGGAACCAGCAGCAGACAGTCCTCCTTTCCCCTTGACCTGCTGGACAGGAAGCAGTTGGACAGACAGGAAGTAGCTGGCCGCCCATCTGCTGGACTCACCAGCGTCCTGCAGAGCGTCCTCTGTCTCCGGACTTTGTCCCTCAGCGTCCTCAGGTAGAGGTAGTTGAGGTCTGAAAAAATCACAGAGCGTCAGCCAAGCATGGTGGTTCTGGTTCTGACCCAGACCCGTCAGGAGGTCCCGCCGTACCTGGGAAGCTGGGTCCGACCTTCAGCTTGGGTTCTGGGGGCTGGACTGCAACAGAAACACGGGTCAGACAGCAGAACCTTATAGGAGGACCGGACCAGCCGCAGAAACTCACAGGCTCCTCGGAACCAGGACCCGAAGTCCTGCAGAACCGACCGCTTCCTCTTCCTCTTCCCCCCGTCATCCAGACCGTCAGGAACCCGGTAGCACCTCCCTGAGGAAGAGGAGGAGGAGTATCAGAAGTCAGCCTGAGGCGATGAAGCATCAGAACCGGGTCGGTCCAGGTCTCACCTGGTGTGAAGGGCTGGTCTCCTCCCAGGACGGCATACGGGTCATGGAGGGTCCAGTTGCTCACCTGGAAATCCTGAGAGTCAGCCTGAGGAAGAGGAGCAGCGTGATGAAGGTGAAATGGCTCTTACAGCAGCTGGAGGCTCCTCCTCTTCCTCCTGCCGCGCCGCAGCACGCCGGATCAGCCGGCCTTCACCCTGGAACCAGAACCAGAACCCATGAGAACCAGAACCCAATCAGAACCAGAACCATCTTCAGGAGGCCGTCCGTACCGAGACCTGTTGCCGCTCAATGTGCTCCTCCAGGTCCGGTTCCAGGTTCAGTTCCTCCTGGACAGGAATGAAGTCCTCTGCAGCGCCTCCTGCAGCTTCACTGGGGTCAAAGGTTGCAGCAGATTCAGCTGCAGGAAGAGCAGGTCATCAGCAAGTGGCCCTCTGACCAGCAGGGGGAGCCGGCGCGGCGCATCAGCCAACCTGCAGCCGATTGGTCCAGCAGGAACCTGGAGGCTGCAGCTGATTGGAGCATCAGGACGATGAGGTCATCAGGTCCCGGCAGGAACAGGTTGACACGGAAGTCCTTCTGGCTACACAGCACCTTCCCCCCAACACTGGGAGGCAGAGACAGGGGGACATGAGACACGACAGAGGACAGGGGGACATGAGACACGACAGAGGACAGGGGGACATGAGACACGACAGAGGGACATGAGACACGACAGAGGACAGGGGGACATGAGACGGGGACAGACCTGATGAGAGGCAGCTTGTTCTTCTCCTGAGTCTCAGGAGGGAGCAGGGCCTCTGGAGGCAGAGGGACCACACTGATGTCCTGTAGGGGACAGAAGACACGCTGAGGACAGGAGACATTCTGAGGACAGGAGACAAATCGAGGACAGACACTCACCGTGTGAGGCTCCGTCCTTGGGGGCGTGACAGACTCGTCCAGCTCCAGAGGAGTGAACTGCAGCAGAGAGAAGCACTGCCTACATTACCCAGAATGCTCAGCACTCTGTCACAGTCAGCTTCCTGTTCTCACCACGGCCAGATCCTCAGCTTCCTGCTCCGTCTGGTCTGGTGCTGCTGCCCCCTGCTGGGCCGCCGCCGCCCGGCTGCGCCTGGAGACACACCAGAACCAGAACTAGAACCAGAACCAGAACCAGCACCATGGTGCCTCCAGAACCAGACCCTCTGGACCCTCAGGCGGCACTGCTCACTTCTTGTTGTCGCTGATGAACTCCAGAGTCTGGAACACCAGGCTGTGGAGCAGCTCCACCTGCAACAGCAGAGACAGGAAGCTGTGACTCCACATGACCCCGCCCACACGATGACGTCACACTGACCCTGCTCCTCCCACCTTCTTGCTGTAGATGCAGGTAGAGCCCTGGATGAGCAGTGCAGCCTCAGCAAAGTTCAGCCTGGTTCTCCCTCCGTCAAAGGTGATGCACATCTCGTCCAGCTGCAGCCAGGTACAGAGGTGGACAGAGGTCAAAGGTCATAGAGACCACATGAGGTTTCTACCTGACAGGAAGCTCACCTCCTCCAGGTAGTCGTTGAGCTCTGATGCCACATCGATCTCCCAGTTCCTGGTGAGCTCTCTGATTGGCTGCAGCAGGTGGGCGTACCTGCTCTCTGCGGACTCCATGACACCTGGAGGGACGGACAGGAGAGACGCCATTCTGGGCCAGAACCAAGAACCTGAGACCATTTGGGTCGACACTCAAGCCAATGAACCGGTTGAACCAAAAGTTCTGATCAGAGCCGGACCTCTCCAGAACTGAGCAGAACTAACATCGATTCACATCCGGAACCAGAACCAAACAGTAAACCTCTATGGAGCCCTTTTGAACGGGTAAACAGCTGGGCCTGGTTCCAAAGAGGCTGCGATGTTCCTGGCGCTCGATGTCCAGAAACCTGGACTGGATTATTCTGCTCTAATAGCAGAATATTTAAAACCATGTTTGGGATTTATTAAACCTTTATTTGATTTGTGAAAGTTCAATAAAGTTCAGATTACTATTCACACTTGTTCCATGGAGTTTTTTTTTTTTTCAAATTCAATTCTAATTTAAAACCACTTTATTAATTCCAAAGGGAAACTAAATATTGGTGTAACTCATTAATTCTTCAAAGAGTTATTGTAGATGGTGATGGCTGCTGGAAGGAAAGATCTTCTGCAGCGATCTGTTAAGTGAAGTTTCACAAATCAAATAAAGATTTCACAAATCCCAAACATGGTTTTAAATATTCTGCTATTAGAGCAGAATAATCCAGTCCAGGTCTAAATCCAAAACTACAACACCTAGACTCTAGATCAGGGGTCTCAAACTCCAGTCCTCGAGGGCCGCAGTCCTGCAACTTCTAGATGAGCCTCTGCTGCACCACCTGAACAGAATAATTAGGTCATTAAGGCTCTGGAAAACTGATCTACACAAGGAGGAGGTCATTAAGTCATTTCATTCCAGTGTTTTGTACCTGTGACACATCTACAAACTGCAGGACTGTGGCCCTCGAGGCCTGGAGTTTGAGACCCCTGATCTAGGTGTTGTAGTTTGGGATTTAGAGCAGTTCTAGTGTGACCGAGATCCAAGAAAAGGACAAAAATGGTCCTTTATTGAAGTTTCACAAATCACAAACATGGTTCTAGATATTCTACTACTATTTGAGAATAATCCAGTTCAGGTTTGAAGTGCCTAGGTATTGTAGTTTTTTTTAACTAGAGCAGATTATAGATGCGGAAGGTAGTGAAAAATTTGGTGGAATCGCCCTTTAGCCATTTCCCGAATCGGAAACCAACTTCACCTTCGTAGAACCGGTTAGCAGTAACGAGTAATGGTTCATCAGAAACTCAAGGTTCTGATTAATTCCTCAGAGATCAGTTTAAAGACGGACATCCATTCACTTATAAAGTCTGAGTTGGTTCCGTTTATTATTCATAGCAAAGCAGATCCTCTGGTTTTGATATTTAAACTTTAATAAAATGTTGAAAATTAAAAACCTAGCTGAATCAATCCCAGGCCGAACACATCCGACAACTCCACCGACAAAAACCACGGCGTTTCTGGTCCTCGGTCCGGTTCGGTTCGCCAAAAGTGAAACTGAAACCCCCAAAACGGACAGAATATAAACAGAATCTGGCTCGGCATTAGACGCTCTACACAGCAACTTTAACTGGAAACAGGTCATTTTACCAATGTGATGACGTCAACTCATTGCAATGTCATTAACGGCACCAATATGCTTAAATTAACTCATGATAAACGGAATATTTCAGGTTATTTTACTAAAATGAAACTCACCGATCAGGTAGAAGCTCACTACTAGTCAACCAACACTCAAGCAACCCGCGCTTAATGTCTTCTTCTATGGTTTTATAGCGCTACAACTCAACGCGCTGCCACCTGCAGGTGAACTGCTGCATTACTTACAAAAACAAACAGCGCTCCTTTGTCAGTAACGCTGTGTTGTTAGTAAAATATTTAATAGAAAATTATTTGCTTGATTTAATATTTGAAGTTTCAGCCTCTCTTGAAAAAAAAACATAAGAAAAATCTTCATCTGTTTTAATTCATATTAAATATATTTACTGAATCATGAAGTTATAATGTTTTCGTAAGGTGATTATTCACTCCTGAAGCTTCTCGGTGCTCTTCTGTTTATCTTGGACTAAAAGGCAGCAGAGACAGCTCTTCACTGAATAATTAAAATGCTAAACAATGTGGAGGGAAAACTATGAGAAAGATATTAAATCAGAAAAACTGGATGTAATGTGGCTTCGTGGCCGCAGGATGGCGGCGTTTTGTCAGAAAGCCGCAGAAAGACAGGAAGCAGTTGTTTTTACATTACAGTTTTTACATTTACATCCTATTACATAAAACAATAGGATCATAAATTGTTTTTATTACATTTGGAGCCAGTTTTACTATGTAATGATTACTATATCCATTTTTATTTTGGCATATTAAAGGTTTTCTATTACATTAATATCCATATATTGTATTTTTTATATTTTTGACTGTAGCCCCGCCCCCTCCGTCAATCTGGCCCCGCCCCCCGTACTGTGTGCGGAAGCAGCTGAAGCAGAGTTAAAATATTTCGCCTCCTTTATGCAGAACTGCTCCTCTTCCTCCTCTTCCTCCCAGACGGGTGGCTGCTCTGATGTGGAACCAGCATCTGGGCCGAGTCGGTTCTTGTTTTCAGGGCTGGGACGAAGCCAGAGGTTCTGGGCTTGAGCGGGTCGTCCTCTGGGTCCAGTTAGGGTTGTGCTGCCAGAATGAACCTGAGTGATGAAGATGAAGCAGTGATGATGAAGATCTGGACCGCTCCATGGACGGTCCATCCCTGCTCTGGTCCTGAGATCTGGGTCACTACCAGAACCAAAAACAGAAGAGCTTCCTGTATAAAGCTGTTTATGAATCAGATTTAGAACCGGACCTGAACAGAACCAATGAGCAGAACCTTGAGGCTGATTAGTGGCCCTCTAGGGCAAGCTGTTTAATATTTAGTATCCAGGCGGGCCGTCCAGCCACACTGCACAGAAGCCTGGGAATTAAATGGCTCAACAGCTTGCCATACATGGACCCTTCAGCACCATGACCCCTGACCCTTGACCCCAAAATGTTTTAGCTGCCAGGCCTCACCAGGGGTTCTGCTTTGATGGTTCTTTTAGATGTGATGAAGCGGACCGGGTCGTAGCATCAGAACCGGGTCCATTAGTTAAACTCAACAGAACAGAAAGAGACTGCACAGCAGGAACCGACACTCCAGATCTTCATCTCTGACCCGAAACCGGAACCAGAACCAGGTCACATTCAGAAACAAGATCATTCAAAGCTTTTTCTGGGTTTCTACAGTTAGAGTTCTGGTTCTGATCAGTTTCTGGTTCTGATCAGCTGATCCCTGTTGACAGTAACTTATTACAGTATTCGCAAACCCTCACCGTTGCCATGACAACGAGCCACTAATGAGTCATCATCATCACACAGAACTTCATCAGAACCTTTCAGAGGTTCTGGTTCTGACCCGTGTGCTGGGGCTGCTGGTTGGTTCAGACAGGAAGTTCTGCTGGGTTGCCTGCTGAGGCGTTTCCATGGCAACATGCAGTTCTGGTACCGGACCAGCGGGTCCTGGTTCTACCGGTTCTGACCCGGTCCAATCAGGAGACAAATGAGGAAGCAGCAGGAATCCATCAGAACACGGTGATCCCAGAGGCCCAGTTGGGCCTGGCCGGGCAGAACCAGAACAGAACATGAATCACTGCAGGAAACACGGCCCATTAATCCGGCTCGGTTCCGTCTGACAGCTCTGCAGCAGAACCAGGCCTGCAGACGGTCCTGATGGATGGCGGCCTGGTTCTGGTTTGGTTTACCTGAACTGCATCAGCTGCTGCTGACCCGGTTCATCAGAAAGTTCTGGTTCCATCTGTCTGGACCATGGCAGGGTTCTGTTCCTGAACCAAGAGGACAGCGGTCCAACGGACGGAGTCCCTGCAACCGGGGTGTCCGGACCCCAACAGCCCACCGAACCCCCCGCAGCTGGACAAACACCTGTGGCCAATCAGGGACCAGGACAGGGCGTCTGTGTGTGTTTTAGTGTGTGTGTGTGTTATGGTGTGTATGTGGGGGTGTGTGTGCGCATGTGTTGGGGTGTGTAGGCGTGTGTGTTTTAGTGTGTGTGTGTTACTGTGTGTTGGGGTGTGTTAGGGTGTGTGTGTGATGGAGGCAGCGTCTCCCGGGATGATAATGATCACCTCCATCTGTCAGCGACAGCAGAGATCATGGGAGTGTGTGATGTCACACTGAGATGTTAATGAAGTTGCTCAGTCTGGTTCCCCGCCGGTCTGGGTCAGAGAGAAGTCCACAGAACCAGAGCCGCTCTGGGTCTGACCGCATTACTTCTGGTACTTCTGTAACCTCTGTGCTGACAGAGGTCAGAGGTCAGAGGTGGTTCACCTGCTTTAGCTGTGACGCCTCAGCCGTCATTCACAGAGGGTCAGTGGTCAAAGGTCAAGGGTCAGTTCATCTGGCCTCCTGTCACTAAAACTTGGACCAAAGGCCAAAACCGCCCAACGGTTCTGGTTCTGATGAAGGTTCTGGTTCTGATCTATTTTGGTCCAAATTCCTAAAATATCCTGAAGTCGCTGCAGCTAAAAACAGATCAGAGAGTCTAGAAATAGAACCAAGCTACAGCTGTACTGAGAGGAGGGTTGACCTGGTTCTGCTCAGAGGCGGTACCAGCCCATTGGGTTCTGCTAAATATCGGAGCAGTTTTGTCCATCAGGCGGTTCATGAACCAAACAGACTCACACAAATGATAATTTGTGTGACTGGAGGTGTGGAAACCTTAACCACACCTCCATCTCTGGCATGTCAATGCCTCTGCTGGGAGACAGAAAATAAACGTTGAAATATTAGAAACATTGAATTAATGTTGAAGCCAGATATTGAAACGATATTGAATCGATACTGAAATGATACTGAAACAATATTGAAACTATATTGAAACGACACTGAATCGATACTGAAACGATATAGAAAGGATATTGAATCGATACTGAATCAATACTGAAACGATACTGAAACGATACTGAAACAATACTGAAATGATGTTGAAACGATACTGAAGCGATGTTGAAACGATACTGAAACAATACTGAAACGATACTGAAACGATACTGAAACAATACTGAAATGATGTTGAAACGATACTGAAACAATGTTGAAACGATACTGAAGCGATGTTGAAACGATACTGAAACAATGTTGAAACGATACTGAAGCGATGTTGAAACGATACTGAAACAATGTTGAAACGATACTGAAGCGATGTTGAAACGATACTGAAACGATGTTGAAACGATACTGAAGCGATGTTGAAACGATACTGAAACAATACTGAAACGATACTGAAACGATACTGAAACAATACTGAAATGATGTTGAAACGATACTGAAGCGATGTTGAAACGATACTGAAACAATACTGAAACGATACTGAAACAATACTGAAATGATGTTGAAACGATACTGAAGCGATGTTGAAACGATACTGAAACAATGTTGAAACGATACTGAAACAATGTTGAAACGATACTGAAGCGATGTTGAAACGATACTGAAACGATGTTGAAACGATACTGAAACAATATTGAAACGATACTGAAACAATATTGAAATGATACTGAAACGATATCAAAATGATGTTGAAACAGTCGGTGATTCACTTGTTGAATCAACGTTTCTGTCTCCATTATCTACATTGATTCAACCATCTCCTGAATGTGGACCTACATTCATATTTTAGTTTATTTTATAATGAATCAAAGTTAGGAATCAATATTGATTTATGTACTGTACATGTTCTGCTCTGACAGGTTTACATCTAACATACCATTAAAAGGTTTTCACTGGTGTTATAGACTCAGTGTTGTTGGCAGATGATGGGCATTTAATTATCTTACATTACCATATTTCCAAAAATGTGTGTAGACACACTTAAAAAATGACAACATGGCATTAATATAACATTTTATTTAAGAAAACAGACACAGATCTGTAAACATATTTGACTTCTTTGTGACATCCAGAACATCAGTCTATTGTCCATCAGGTTCAGCCTGGTTCTGTATGAACCAGGAAGGAGGACAAGTTGGGCTAACCCAGGTCTGACTCTGGTTGGCGTCACTTTGGTTCCTTGACGCCTTTCTCCCATTCTGGCACCTAATGAAGCCACTTCTGTCCATGACAGTCAGCTTTGGGTCAAACTGCTGAGCAGCAGCTGAAAAACACAGAGATCAGAGTGAGGAAGGCGCCGGTTAGAACAAGTGATCTAACTATCTGCTACCCATCAATCCGTCCTACCTTGTGGTGATGCTCTCATCGATGCTACATCACAATCTGTTGACTCAGCAGATTTCTTATCATCCTGCCTGTGGAAGTTTGGTTTCGTCTATTTTAGTTTGTCGCAGATTAAGGTAAGTTTTATTTAATTTATTTTATATCTGGCTTCACTGAGCTGCTGAATTACTTCATGTTTTACTTTACATGACAGCAGTTTGTAAATATATTTATTACTTTAGTTTTGTCATCTGCAAAGTCGTTACTACTGTAAACAAGTTATTGTTTGGCAGTTAATAAGGACAAAATATATTGTTTTGTGGCCTATTTTGTCCTTATACGTTAAAATTCTTTAGATTATTACACTCTTTATTACTAAACCTTGCTAAACAGAGCATGTTGGTAGCGATGCTATGTGAGATTGAAGCTATAATAGCCGTGTTATATTAGTGTATATTAATCATATCCCATCATTCCAGTGACCTGTGCAGTTCAGTGACACATTGTGGCTGCTGCTGATAACAGACACTATGAAACGAATTAATGCGCATAAAAGAGTTGTGTTGATTTGTATTAGTCTGTTTAATGTAATTCCAATAACAAACTTCCAGAAAACTGTAAAACAGCTGAAACACTGACTTCTTTTAAATCTCAACTAAAAACCCACCTGTTTAGAATTGTATTTGAAATGTAATCAATTACAAATTTATGGATGGACCTTGACTTCATGCTTTGTTTTGAGTATATTGCATTGTGTTTCTGTGTTTGTAATGATGTAAAGCACTTTGAAATGTCTTGCTGCTGAAATGTGCTATACAAATAAAATTTGATTGATTGAATAAAACCTGCTTACCCTGTCTGATACTGTTTTATTCTTACAAACGTCTCTGTATTTAAAATATTTTAAAAAGGTAGGACATTCTGATACTCAGGCTGCACTGTGGTGCAGTGGGCAGCACTGTTGCCTTGCAGGGCTGGTTACCATGGCAACAGCATCTAGGAACTGTCAGGAGGAGCCGTCCATCAGCTGGACGCTGCAGTGAAGCTGTCAGAGGGTCAGAACCAGGACCAGAACCGAGACCCGGACCAGAGCTGAAGCAGCTGCAGGAGGGATCAGGTAGCATCCATGAGGTGATGATGGACATCCCAGCTGTTTCTTAAGGGAAAAGCTTCACATCTTCTACTGGTGGGACTGCAGGAACTGGGCCATCAGACTGGTTTCCTTCACTAGAGGGAAACGAAGCAGCCGGTTCGCCCCTCTGTCTGCGGACCTCATGTTGAGAACCGCTGCCGTCTCTGAAACATTTCAGTAGAAACTGAGAAGCGCGCACGGAGCCTACCAGAGTCACAGATCCAGGGACCAATCATTAAACTAATCACCTCAGCACGTCACAGGTTTCTCCCGGCCCGTGACGCGGGCTGCGTGGCGGGCTCCCCCTCCCCCGATTAGCGGGGACTCTCTGGCTCCGCCCACCGAGTTGGGGACTCGAGGGGGGAGGAGGGGGTGAGTTTCCGCCTCTCCTCTCCAACAGCACCTGTGTGACCGCAGATCGAGCCGCTGCGGTTTCTTCTCCTCCAGCCGAACCTCCAGTTTATCTGCATAGGTTCGGTTCTGTTCGGACTTTCTCCTCTCCCCGCTGCGTAGCCGGACCGGGAGGCTGCAACTTCTCCTAACAACTGGAAGACTTGTTGCAGGAAGACCTTCCGGTCCGGTCCGGTCCGGTCCGGTACGGGTTGGACCTGCTGCTTCCCTCTGAAGCTTTTCGCCTCTGAACAGCCAGAGAATGAGCGGCTGATCTCTGGAGCGCCGCTTTCAACTTTACGCGCTTTGCGCACCGACTTTGTGCGTAAAGCTCCGCGCTCCGGCTGACCCGGAGCTCCGAACTCCGCTCGCTGGTTCCTGGATGTCCGCTTGTTGCCCTGCGACTGTCTGAACCTCTGTCTAATCCGGAGCTCCGGGCCAGCATGGCTGCGGGAGTCGCAGCCTGGATGCCGTTCGCCCGCGCCGCGGCCGTCGGCTGGATGCCGGTGGCCAGCGCGCCCATGCCGGCGCCTCCGCGGGAGAAGCAGCGCGGCCGGGAAGGGCTGATCGTGCTGAACGTCAGTGGCACAAAGTTCCAGACGTGGCGGGACACGCTGGAGCGCTATCCGGACACCCTGCTGGGCAGCTCGGAGCGGGACTTCTTCTTCCACGAGGAGAGCAACGAGTTCTTCTTCGACCGCGACCCGGACATCTTCCGCCACATCCTGAACTTCTACCGCACCGGAAAGCTGCACTTCCCGCGGCAGGAGTGCATCTCCGCCTATGACGAGGAGCTGACCTTCTTCGGCATCGTCCCGGAGATCATCGGAGACTGCTGCTACGAGGACTACAAGGACCGGCGGCGGGAGAACCAGGAGCGCATCCAGGACGACGAGGAGAGCGAGCAGAGCAGCGACCTGATGCCCGCGGATGCCAGCCTCCGGGAGACCATGTGGCGCGCCTTCGAGAACCCGCACACCTCCACCATGGCGCTTGTCTTCTACTACGTCACCGGCTTCTTCATCGCCGTGTCGGTCATGGCCAATGTGGCGGAGACGGTGCCGTGCGGCGCCGCGCCGAACCGCGTCAAGGTGCTGTCCTGCGGTGAGCTCTACGCGCTGGCCTTCTTCTGCCTGGACACGGCGTGCGTCATGATCTTCACGGTGGAATACCTGCTGCGCCTCCTGGCGGCGCCCAGCCGCTACAGGTTCGTCAAGAGCGTGATGAGCGTCATCGACGTGGTGGCCATCATGCCCTACTACATCGGTCTGGTCATGACGGACAACGAGGACGTGAGCGGCGCCTTCGTCACCCTGCGGGTCTTCCGCGTCTTTCGGATCTTCAAGTTCTCGCGGCACTCTGCGGGACTTCGCATCCTGGGCTACACGCTGAAGAGCTGCGCGTCGGAATTGGGCTTCCTGCTCTTCTCGCTCACCATGGCCATCATCATCTTCGCCACCGTCATGTTCTACGCTGAGAAGGGTTCCGGCAGCAAGTTCACCAGCATCCCGGCAGCCTTCTGGTACACCATAGTTACCATGACAACGCTGGGGTGAGTGACGCCGCCTATTTTTTTGTGGTCCCAAAGTGGGCGGGGCTAATTTTCAGGACGGATGTGCAGCTAATGTTTCCGGAGGTTCAGGAGAAGTTCTGCCAAGAGGCAGAACTGAGCCGAACCCAGAGGTTCTTCTGTCCACCAGAACCGGCCCAGTGGGTTAGCAGCGGATCGTCTACTGGTTTAAAGTTGGTTTCTTACTGGTTTCCATTTAGTATCTTACTGGTTTCCAGTTGGTATCTTAATGGTTTCATCTTAGTGGTTTCCAGTCTCCAGGGTCTACTCCATGCTGGGCTGGACTTTAGAGAAGTCTTAAAGTGACAGCGTCCTGGTTTTGGGGTCTTTGTCAACGTTGCTCTGCTTCTGGTGACTTTAACATTTGGACCGGGACATGTTGGACCTGCATGTAACTATGAACATGCAGGTCCATGTTTCTTACTGGGTTTCTGTCAGAACCATTAAAAGTTCTGAGAACGCAGCAGCTCTTTGGTCTGGGTCAGGAGGTTCTGATGCTCCTCCCAGATCCAGTCTAGTTTGTCAACAGAACCAGAACTTTAGCTCCGAGCCAAAAATTTGGACCCGCAGGGTCAGAGGTCATGTGAGTCAGACCTCTGACTCGCATGAACCAGAACCAGAAGTCCTGACCTAAGGTCCGGGTTCTGAGGCTCCAACTCATCTTCCTCTCAGACTCCAGGAAGGAAGAGGAAGAAGAGCAGGAAATAAATGCTGCTTCACACACTCTGTAACACACACACTGTAACACACACTCTGTAACACACACTGTAACACACACTCTGTAACACACTCACTGTAACACACACACTGTAACACACACACTGTAACACACACACTGTAACACACTCACTGTAACACACACACTGTAACACACACTCACTGTAACACACACACTGTAACACACACTCACACAAACACACACACTGTAACACACACACTGTAACACACTCACTGTAACACACACACTGTAACACACACTCACTGTAACACACACACTGTAACACACACACTGTAACACACACTCTGTAACACACACTCTGTAACACACACACTGTAACACACACTCTGTAACACACACTCACACAAACACACTCACTGTAACACACACACTGTAACACACACTCTGTAACACACACACTGTAACACACACACTGTAACACACACACACACACAAACACACTCACTGTAACACACACACTGTAACACACACTCTGTAACACACACACTGTAACACACACTCTGTAACACACACTGTAACACACACTCACACAAACACACTCACTGTAACACACACACTGTAACACACACTCTGTAACACACACTGTAACACACACTCACACAAACACACTCACTGTAACACACACACTGTAACACACACTCTGTAACACACACTCTGTAACACACACTCTGTAACACACACACTGTAACACACACTCTGTAACACACACTCACACAAACACACTCACTGTAACACACACACTGTAACACACACTCTGTAACACACACACTGTAACACACACACTGTAACACACACACACACACAAACACACTCACTGTAACACACACACTGTAACACACACTCTGTAACACACACACTGTAACACACACTCTGTAACACACACTGTAACACACACACTGTAACACACACACACACAAACACACTCACTGTAACACACACACTGTAATACACACTCTGTAACACACACTCTGTAACACACACACTGTAACACACACTCTGTAACACACACACTGTAACACACACACACACAAACACACTCACTGTAACACACACACTGTAACACACACTCTGTAACACACACACTGTAACACACACTCTGTAACACACACACTGTAACACACACACTGTAACACAAACACACACAAACACACTCACTGTAACACACACACTGTAATACACACTCTGTAACACACACTCTGTAACACACATACTGTAACACACACACTGTAACACACACTCTGTAACACACACACTGTAACACACACACTGTAACACACACTCTAACACACACTGTAACACACACTGTAACACACACTCTGTAACACACATACTGTAACACACACACTGTAACACACACTCTGTAACACACACACTGTAACACACACACTGTAACACACACACTGTAACACACACACTGTAACACACACACTGTAACACACACTCTCCATCATGCAGCTGCAGCTCGTGGATCTTTGTGTTTTCATCAGTGAAATGAGCAGGTGATGCTGAGACAGGTGAGCAGTTTTGACACCTGGTTGGTGGGCGTGTCCCAGTGGGTGTGTCCCAGTGAGCGTGTCCCAGTGGGTGTGTCCCAGTGAGCGTGTCCCAGTGGGTGTGTCCCAGTGGGTGTGTCCCAGTGGGTGTGTCCCAGTGAGCGTGTCCCAGTGGGCAGTAGAAAGTACAGATGCTACGTTTCTAGAAATCGTTGCGTTACATGTTAAATCCAAGTCGCATTGCACTTTTTTGACTCGATTCAGCCTAACCCTTTGATTGAGCCTGTTTGGACCTGGGCGGTCCGGTTTTCCATCAGTGTCAAGTTTGTAATAAAGGTCTGATTGGTGGTAAAGACCTGCAGCTGGTCTGAAACAAGAACATTCCCAAAGTTCGCCCTTCGGTCGTCTTCAGCCGCTCCGTTACATCTCTGCTTCTGACCGGAGGACGTCAGCAGTCCGGTTCTCAGGTTCTGCACCCGAGCTGCGCAAAGTCTCGGTTCTGCTCACATCCGGCAGCAGAAGAAGGAAAGGAGCTGCTTATTTAACCAAAAATTATCATGAAGCTGCAGCAGAACCATCAGAACCAATACCAGACCGGTTCTGAAAGCCTCCTCTGGATCACCTGGACTGGTCCCTGGACCAGAGGCCTGTCTCCAGCTGAGGTTTGGACCCGGTTCTGATGGAGATATCCAGCCCACCAGGTTCTGGTGTCCCAGATGACGTCTCGTCTCCCTGTCTGGACCCTGTAGGAGAGAACCACACGCCGCAGCTCCCGGTTCTGGGTTTCGGTGTGTGATCGGAAACGGATGGGCTGTCTGGATGTTCCTGAACTGTTGAGCTGGACCGGCCCGATATTCATTCAGCCCAGGTTTATGTACCGCTGAGCCTGACCCAGTACAACTCCGACCAGAACCAGCAGATCAAATATTTTCAGGTGGAGGGTTAAGGTTGAAATGTTTAATGGAATTCATTCAGAATCTGTTATTAAATAATTACATTTTAATTGAAATGTAATGTAAATGTTGCTGAACAAAATCAGCAACATTTTCAATTCAAAACCCTTTTGCTGCCAATTTACATCTAAGCTGAACAGCAAAGATATTTATAGATAATCAGATATTTATAGATTATAATCAGATATTTATAGATTATAATCAGATATTTATAGATAATCCGATATTTATAGATTATAATCAGATATTTATAGATTATAATCAGATATTTATAGATAATCCGATATTTATAGATAATCAGATATTTATAGATTATAATCAGATATTTATAGATTATAATCAGATATTTACAGATAATCAGATATTTATAGGTTATAATCAGATTAATCGTCAAGTTCTTTAACCATCAGATTGAAGCAAAGTTTATCTTTCCAGAGTTTTCCTGAACATTCATGCTGCTTCTTTAGATGTGTGTATTGTGGACCCTGACACTAGCATTAGCTGCTACATGTTAACATTAAGATGCTATTTTAGGCTAGCATAGCTCCGCTGATAAGCTAACTGCTTTTAGCGCAACTTGACCTCAACAATAATCTTTTCCAGCGTCCAATCAGATCATTTAGAAGCAGAAATTAAAGCTGTTTCCTTCGCCGCTGGTAGCAGATGGAGTTTGCACGTCAGATTTACGGCATACTGGAAACAAAATACAAAGGTTCCAGTTCAGGAATTTCATGTTTAAAAAAAACGCAACTGATTGCACTGAAATTTTTGTAATTGATGAATAAAAATGAAAGTACTAATTTAAACTGCTGCAATCTGATTCCTCCCAGAACCAGCAGCAGTTCTGGTTCTGATGGACCACCAGGGAATCTTTGGGCTCCAGAGTCTGGAGCTTTTACAGAAGCAGCCCTCCATCCTGTCCCCAGCTGTTCTCAGATCAGGCCCACCAGTACCGGGTCTGGATCTGAAGACACCCTGACAGCTGGTGAAGTGCCTGTGCCCCGAGGCTGCTGGGTAATGTAGTGATGCAGCAGAGAGAAGTTTTGCCAGTGAGACAGTTGGAGCGCAGCAGCATTAAAACGTCCATCAGCAGCAGCAGCGCTGTGGGAGGACACTTTGACTGTTTGGGGAAATTACATCTCGCTGTCACAGCGGCCATTTGTCTCCCCCTCCGAGCTGAAAGCCTTCCTCCCGTCTCCCGCCTGTCAGCTGGACGCAGCCCGGCGGCCGTCACAAATGCTGACGGGCCGCGTTCCGGCTGGCAGCCGCCTCGTTATTCCACTTCACAAAGACTGGTACCGACCCGGCCCAAAATAACCCGAGACAAGCAGACACAGAGGAGGGGGGCTTTCAACAGAAGCTGCCGCTGTTACAGAGACAGAAACTGTGGTGACGGTCTGGAACCAGTCAGTAACTGGTCTGGAACCAGTTAGAAACCAGTATCAACAGCAGAGAGAAACTTTCCTGAAATGGTGAGGAGCTGCAGCTGAACCCAAATGGGCGGTGCCCCCCGCTTGCTGGCGCTCTGGGTGGCTGCCAACATCAGAAACCGAAATTGCAAACGGATCTAAAGCCCCTGGTTCTGTAGGAAGGTCGGGTGGGTCGGGATGAGGAGTTGTGATGGAGGGCGGTTCTGACCGACCCGGTTTCTGTAACCGGTTGACTGAGCTGCGGGTTTCTATGGCAACAGACTCACTCAAATCCCTCAGTGATCCAAGTGCGACCCGGTTCCGGTTTTTGTTCTGAGTAAGTTTGGAGCAGAACGAGACGAGGAAGGTTCTGTGAAGAGGTTCCAGTTCTGCTGATGGTGAACCAGTTCTGACCACCACAGCCTGTGAACTGCAACCGCAGGGGGCGCTGTTGCATTTTAGCTGAGTAAAAATGTTAGCTATGAAACAAATGCAAAAGGAAAATAAAAAAGTAAAATGTGACACTAATATCAATCTTACAGTGAACTGATGTTTTACAGTGAACTCTCTGCTGCTCAGTTTCATTTTTTTTATTAAACAATTGTACAAGATGACATGGCATGTACATACATGAAGAGATCAAGTCTGACAGGCTTAAGGCACATATAATTATAAGACAACAATAAAAAAGTCAAATAAAAATATAAATAAATTTGTCAGACATCAAACAGAGGGATAGCAGAATGATAAAAACAGAAAAAGACAGAGTTTTCAAATCAATTCAGATCATTCTAGGCTGTAATGATCAACAAACTGTATTTCCTGCTTGTTCTTCATCAGTTTTATGGTTCTGAAGTGATTTTTGTCCATTAAAAGGTTTTTAAAGGCTGAAAAGTCAGGATTTTTATTTTCCCTTTTACAGGAGTGGATGAAGAGTTTGGCGAAGATCAGCAGGTTGTTAAGAATGAGGTTCTTCTGGCTCTATGGTTGGGTCCAAATATTAGATCCTCTGTTTTTAAGGGATGATGTAGGGAAAGTTTTGTTGAGATCCAGTCCTGAAAGTTTCTCCAAATTGTTCCAGTTTGTGTAGGACCTGAGTGGTAGATTTGATAAATAAAAACTGCAGGGACTGTAGGCAGGGTTTTAAAAACGAGCAAATAAAAGTTAATAATTTATTAAAAAAGATGAGCCACAAAAAAAATGTAGGGCAGTAATGAGCGGCACACTCAATGGATAAGTCTGTAAAAGGAAGAATGGACTCTTAGCCAGCCCAGGGGGGAGCGGTCCTCTCCGGCGCTCAGTCCCTCCCGTCGCCAGCCGACCGATCCTCCACGGTCACGGGAGAATCTCGGCAGCAACCCGGCTCTCCTGCTCCAACACCCAGTCATCCATTCCTCGACGGCGACCAGTTGGATGAATCTCCACAGCAACCAGTCCACCGGTCCTCCAGTCCTCCACTCCACCAGTCCTCCAGTCCTCCACTCCACCAGTCCTCCAGTCCTCCAGTCCACCAGTCCTCCAGTCCTCCAGTTCACCAGTCCTCCAGTCCTCCAGTTCACCAGTCCTCCAGTCCTCCAGTCCTTCAGTCCACCAGTCCACCAGTCCTCCAGTCCTCCAGTCCTCCAGTCCACCAGTCCACCAGTCCTCCAGTCCTCCAGTCCTCCAGTCCTCCAGTCCTCCAGTCCTCCAGTCCACCAGTCCTCCAGCACGCTGCTTAGCTGATGGAGAACACCTGTGCCGCTGCAGTGGGCGTCTCCGGTATGAGTGGTATCATCACCTCAAAAGCAAAACGAAATCAGCAAAACATGCAACACAACAAACCAAGAATTTAACGCAAACTAAATCTAATCAGAAAAGTAAATAACTTCGAAATATAACAAGCAAATCCAAAACAGCAAAGTAAGAGACTCAAAAAGGAAAAACGAGGCCACAATAATTCCCTGGATGGAAAAACTTTGAGAATTTTAAAATGAACTTCTTTAGCTTTAGGACTTAGAGGAGATTTAAGGTCAGCGGTTCTCCACTTATTAACCTCTGAGTCAGAAAACAAATTTAAAATGGAGTTTTTATTTGGTCGGACAGGAAATATAAAGTTAGTTAGATGCTGACGCATCGGTTTGTTAGGATTACTTTTATCCAAAAGGTTAAATCCAAACAGTTGAAGTAACTGAAGGTTAGCTGATTGAATGTTTATATTTTAACCAGATATTTGACTGCAGAGGGGTCAGAGGTCATTACTGTGTTAAACTGAGTATCTGAGCAGTCCAAATTATACAATAAGCAAAATTCATCATAAGACAACCAATCTCTACTGTCATTAAGAAAATGTCTTCTGGACCAAATACCTTTTTCCATCCAGTGATCCAAACACAGAGATGATTCCTGTGTAACACAGATCTGTTGTTCCAGATGGAGTTTGGTGAGGAGTGAAGTTGTGTGTGTACATTAGTTTCCAACACAACAAAACCTGCTTGTAAAGGCAGATATCTTAACAGGAAGTCTGTTGACACCAAAGTCACATCTAAGAACAAAATCTATGCATCCAATTTTTTTAACAAACCTTTGGTAAGACAAAACCAGAAACTATTTCTATTCATTAGAAAAGATTTCAACCAGTTTACCTTTAAGACCGCATTTAAACACTCAAAGTCAACAGCTTGTAAACCTCCATCTTTAACGTCTTTAACCAGATTTGCTTTCTTTAAGTAGTGGACTCGATTTTTCCCGATGAAATTAAAGTTCAGCTGATTTATAGCTTTAATGTATTTGTTAGGTTTGGTTCAACAGGTTCTCCCAAACAGGCTCAGATCTCTTTGGAGCTTCTATTTAACTGAGATTTGCAATTCTGTATTTTATTCTCTATGTTAACAGTTTCACTGCGTTTAGCATCTTTAGTCATTAAAATTCCCAGATATTTAACTGAGGATTTAATGGGATACTATAAGCTTCCATCAGATCAGAGCCATGAGTCGCCATCAGTTCACATTTCTGCAGGTTAAAGGTCAATCCTGATGCTTTGGAGAAAGTATTAATTAACTCAAGTACTTTAGGGGTTTGGTCTAGACTCTTCAAAAAACTGTGGTGTCATCAGCTAGTTGACTGATTATAATTTGGTCATCTTTTATGATGATCCGTTTTTTATGAAAATACTCGTCACTTCAACGGCCAAGATGAAGAGGATGCCAAGATGCAATATTTCAACAGGGCTGAAATATTGCAGCTCTGTTTCACTGTTAATGGAGAACCGTGGAGACGCACCGTGTGGCAGAGCAGCTGAACTTGTTATAAAAGCTTTTTATTATTCTGCAGAAGTTTGGTCCAAATCCAAACATGTGTAAAACTTTGAAAAGAAAGTGATGTTCCAACATATCAAAGGCTTTGTAGAAATCTAGGAAAAGGATGAAGCCTTTATCCTCAGTCAGGTCACTGTACTGGAGTAAATCCTGCACCAGCCTGATGTTATCATGTATAGATCTTCTGGACATAAAACCTGTCTGTGTTTCAGAAATTACGTCTTTAAGGCCAGTCTTTAATCTATTTGTGTAGATATACGTCAGTAGTTTGTAATCACAGTGTAGAAGGTGGTTGTCTAGAACCTTGTTGTCTCTTCCTGTTTGGGTTTCACGGTGATGACTTCCTGTTTCAGGCTGAGAGGAAGTGAATCATTACATAATTACATAAGATCTCTGTAAAAACCTGGAATATAAATTCTCAGATAATCCCAGAAATGTCTGTATAGATTGGCAGTAAGGCCATCAGAGCCAAGAGATTTATCCAGCTTCAAGCACATGGTGGCGCTGTCTAGTTCTTCCATATTAATATCTTTGTCGCAGTTTTCCTTGAAATCATCAGAGATTTGAGGGACAAAGTCTTTGACTTGGTCTAGCAGAAGGTCGCAGTCTGGGGTTGAAAAAGAAGAGCAATAAAGGTTTTGGTAAAAGTTGCTCATTTCTTTTGCAATTAGAATTTGGTCCGTACCTGATCTGGTTCTGACCCTGTACAGCTGATGAAGAATTGCTCATCTTTTTCCTGAGATGAACTCATGGTCATCCTCCATCCGGGTCAGAGTTTCCCGTTCTGGTTCCGCAGTTTACGGGTCAGAACCAGAACCAGAACCAGAGCATGTAGCTTCAGAAGAAACCCAGCAGATGCGAAACACGACTCTGCTCCAAATTTAGCTTCAGTTTCCATGGCGACCACACCCAGATGCCCCCCATCATCTTCATCATGACCCTGAAGAGGAGCGGTGATGAAGATCAATGAGCTAAAATCAGAATTTATATCCAGAACATTTTGATTGATTATCAATCCGTTAAAACCTTTGGTGGTGATATTTAATGACTAATTAAATATAATAACAGGAGGAATTAAAAATAAACTAGTAGCTTAAGTATAAAATACATTTTAAAAATAAAATAAATCAAAGTCTGCAAACTAAAATGTATAATAAATAATGTATTTAAAGAATGCCTTCAAATATAAACTGAAAAATAAACAGAATCTTATGATTTATTGGGTCTTATAAATAGAAAATTAAAATAAATACAGGTAAAATGTATTTCATTAATACTTTACTACTTTAAAATTTTTCTCCTTTATGAAATGTTTTACATTTTCTAACAGGAAGTGAACCAAAGACTTCAACTGATTCTTTCAAACTAAAAGTAGGAAACATTTTCTCAGAGAAATGAAAGCTGCTAAGTTTCTGTCCTCGCTTTATTCTGAAGTTATGAAATGATTTTTATCGTTTCCAGCTCAGATTTCAGTCCAGCAGTTTGAATCCAGGAAACGTCCAGGGTCACCTGCTAGAAAAGAAAAAACACGGAGGAAGAGGAGGAAGAGGATGGTTTCTGTCCGTTTAATCAAACTGAAGTTCTGGAGAACTTCCAGTCCAAAAACCTTCAGCTGAAGATTCTTCTCCGGTCCGACCTGGTTCTGATGGACTCCCTGCTCAACTTTTCTGGAATTTACTAATTTAATTTATATGGTGGAATCGGGTTGGTGGAACTGGGATGGTTGTCGGTTCCGTTTCCAGGGAGTTTCTGCTCAGTAGCTGAGGCAGCAGACAAAGACCGGGCCAGCAGAACCGGGCCGCCACTAACTGGGTCAGACAGTAAAGAAGTCACGCTCTGCTGAACCGGACTTTTAATTAAAACGTCTCCCGTCCTACTGGAGCGGACGGCTTCCAGATCCGCCCCACTGGGACCAGAACCTGGGCCGGACCGGAACCAGCTGCAGTTATGCTGGGAGGTCATCAGCAGCAGAAGGAACCGGCAGCAAGTTTATTACAACATGATGATGATGATGATGATCACCACGAGTTTATTAAACCCGACGGCGTATTTCTACAATCTGACGGCGTATTTCTATGTCCGGTTTCATCGTTTCGAATTCAGTTGATGAAACGGTTTAATGGTTCTGGTCCTCCTGGTTCCGGTTCTGGCGCTGATCCATCTGGAGGCAGAAACTGGGAGGAAATCTTCCTCATGGGAGGATGAGGATGAGGTGTTTCCAAGGCGACGGCAGCATCCCTCGGGCTTGGCGATTACCCTGCAATGCAATTAGCCCCCCTTCCTTTGCCGGAATTAGAAAGCAAACGCAATAAAGAGTAAAACACGGAGAAGACGACACGGTTCTGGTTCTGGAGATGCTGCAGTCCAGTCCTCAGCAGGTTCTGGTTCCATCTGAACAGAACCACTGAGTGGTGGATGAAGTTCCTGCTGGAATCTGGTAATAATATTAATGTTCCCATGAAGTGTTTCCATTTTCTTGGTATTTTGGCCGTTTCTGCTGATGGTCCATTCTGATGGATTTTGGGTCCAATTGCCCCTAAAAGCTGAAACCGGTCCGCTGCAATCTACCCCGACTCCGCACTTTGAACTGAAGCAGCTTCCCTAAACGTTCCTGGAGGATTGGTGGGAAAATGAGCCGCCGTCTCTGCAGCTGCATTAAAACGTTCCCAAACCGGGTCCAGCAGACGCTCACCGGACCGTTAACTCCCAGAACCGTCGACAAACTCCAACAAACTGAGACAAACTCCTGGTTGTACTGTGAGCCCCGTCTGTGTTTCCGTGAGTCAGATTAGTCACATGTTCAAAGCTAATGTTTTTAGCATAGTGTTAAAATGCAACAGCGCCCTCTATGGCCACAGAACATGGTGTAACACTGCACCTCACCTTAAGGAGGCAGCAAACTTTACCTGCTGTGCTCAGGAGCTGCGCTCTGATTGGCTCATCATGCAAGAGGACAGGGCCGAATTTAGGAGGGTGTGGGCCCCTGGGCTTGAGCCAATGTGTGGTCCCTACTTAATCATGGTTATACAGTTGTGCATAACATGCACACACACACACACACACACACTCTACATATACATATATACACACACATTATCTACCTACAAAATCCTAAAAATCAGCCACCGTTCCCCTTTGCTCCGCCCCCAGGTCAACTCTCCATTTGCACGGTTTACAACAGTAACCCTCTGGTTGCCTACTTAGTGACTTTTTCGCACCAATTGCAATTTTTTTGCCCAATCATCGATCTTTGAAAAAGCTGACCTGCTGATTCTTTTTGTCTGTGTGCAAAATATAGCGAAGCTGCTTGTTTTTTAATTGCAATTTTTCTGTAGAACGTTTGATAACTAATCAATGTGAAGACCATTACTAAAACAAAATAGTTATTAAAGAAGTACTTGGACATCTTGAATATGTCTACATATTCGACAGAACTTTCCTAATGAAGATAAACTGGACGGTATTATCTATTATCCTATAAATATTGTATTTATTTATCCTTCTTCATTTCTATGTTTTTTTCATCTCCTCCCTCTTTCAATTTTTAATCAACTGAATCTGTCTAATTATAAGGTTTATTTCCTTACCAAGCTCATAGTCAGGGTGAGTATTTCCCCTCTGACAGCCAAACCTGGTCAAAATCTTTATTCTGCGGCACTTGGACTATTTTGCCCTTCGCTTGTAGCAGCAGGACATTTCCTCCCGCCGCTGCTAGCTGGAGGCTAAAGCTAGTTCCGCTTTTTTAACTTGCCTTGAGCGCGAGCAAGCAGAGCAGTTTATTACTTTTATGTAACTTTGGCAGTTTTCTTGCTCTTTAAATAGTCACAGAAACCCGTTTCACAGCAACACTGACTTTTAGTATCTTTAAAAACACGACATGCAAAGCAAAACACAGCTGGGAGAACTCAGCCTGTTTAATGTGCCCACCACTTGGCGCTGGCTTTCAGAGCGCGATCTGGAGAGGAGACGTTTCTGATTTTGTGTAACCCTGTTCCGATGCTTTAAAATTAACATCCATATTTTGACAGCTCCCTGCTTCTTGCTCAGTCCGAACACCCGAACACGAAAGCTCCACCGCCTCTGACTCGGCAGGCACCAGATCAGACCCAGATCCAGGTTCTGGTGGACCGTAGAGCCGCTGTTAGCAAGGCTAACGTGTGAGAAGCGGAGAGGGACGGTGGTTCTGTTCCATGTCCAATATGAGGTTTAAAAACCCTGTAGCTTGAATATTTTCTTCATCACCTCTCTGTCGCGCTCCGCTGTCATACTTTCTGTTGTCCGCCATCTTGAGAAATCTCTCCCTGATGCTCCGCCCCAAAGCGTAAGACACGTCAAACATGGACCAATAATAATCAGGCATTCATAATGGACGTTTGCCAGAACAAATCAAACAGTTTTTCAACAACACCGTCAAAATCATCTTGGCTAATGATAAAATTAAGGCATTTTGACCTTATTCATCCACAAAAATACAACGCATCATTCGGGGCCCCCATCCCGCCGGGCCCTGGGCTGGAGCCCCGGTAAGCCCATGCTAAAATCCGGGCTTGAATTCGAGGCACCGTTTGTTGTCAGCCACATGGTTTTTAGCAAGAAAACACAAATATGGAGTGAGGCTTCAGATGTCCCATCACGACTGGAGGGCGAAACCTGAGCGATCATTAATTAGTAATAAAATAAACATCAAGCCTGAAAACATGACACTGGATGTGTGAAATGTTTGTTACATTAATGGTCCTGCTGTTGCGAGAAAAATAATGTTTGGTTTTGATCTATTCTTCAACGATTTTCTGCACAATTTTCCAATTTGCTGTGGCGCACTGCCATAAATTAATAATGCCAACATCTCCATATGTCATTCACTCTTCTGCGTTTTAAAACGGTTGTATTATGCGACAACTTCCAGTGGCCATAGCATTAGCTTTCAACCTTGATGAAAATGGCTCAGTCTTGGCGCGGTTGTTTTTCTTCAGTTCCTACTTGTTCATGTGGGGCAAGAAAACAACAGTATCTGTCCTACCATGCGTTCCCGACGGACCCGGAGCAAAGGAGGCCATCAGAAAAGATGAGGGTCCGAACTTCCGCATGAAGCCAAGCAGCACTTTGTATGCAGCCGCCATTTCTCTCAGGAGGATTTTGTCAGCGGATCCACCACCAGGTACGGTGGCCGACAGGTGCAAATGCGCAGCAAAAGAGAAAACATGCAAACAAAAAAGAAGACACCCCCGAATGAAATGCAGCAAATAAAAAGAGAGACGCAAACACCCCCGAATGAAATGCAGCAAACAAAAAGTGTTGAAAACGGAAGTGCTCCAGACCACTAGGGGGAGTCAAAGAAAATAGTATTCATTTCTATGGGACCAGATGCAAGATTCTTCTTCTTCTTCTTCTTGGTATTTATTGGCGGTTGGCAACAAACTTACAGTAGCATTACCGCCACTTACCAGTATGGAGTGTGGTTCGAGATGGTCTATAAACTTTCACTTTCTACCTTTTCCCTCCATTAACTCCTGATTAAACATACCCCCACACATACACACCTGCTTATATTATCCAACTTGCTTATAACTTTATATACCCCTCTTTGATATTCTTTACACATTCACACCCAACTTGCTCTACTCATATCCTATGAAATAGCTTTGTTTTTTTAAGATACCGAATAATTATTTGAATATGTCTACTCCCGAAATCTCTCCTCAAAAATTCTATTAAATTAAACCTTTCTTTAATACCTACACACTCTCTCAGCATGCATCTTCTCTCTTCTTCATACTTACAACACTCTAAAATAACATGCTCTATTGTTTCAGACTTCTCACAATAATCACACTTTCCAGATGCAAGATTCAGAGAGATACCTTTACTTTCTTTCAAATTTCTTTCTCTGAATCTTGCATCTGGTCCCATAGAAATGAATACTATTTTCTTTGACTCCCCCTAGTGGTCTGGAGCACTTCCGTTTTCAACACTTTTTGTTTGCTGCATTTCATTCGGGGGTGTTTGCGTCTCTCTTTTTATTTGCTGCATTTCATTCGGGGGTGTCTTCTTTTTTGTTTGCATATTTTCTCTTTTGCTGCGCATTTGCACCTGTCGGCCACCGTAACCAGGCGCCTGAAATGTGGATCTGTTCCTTCTTTGTTCACCTGGAATAGTTTCAACCAGTGTTGTATAAAGTACTGAAATCTCAGAGTCAAGTAAAAGTACAAGTACCTCTCCAAAATACGACTTTGGTAAAAGTCGAAGTCACTGACTGAAATGTTACTTGAGTAAAAGTCTTAAAGTATCTGAAACTTCTTGTACTTAAGTATGGAAAGTACTGTAAAAATGGATGTACTCAAGTAATGTAATAAAAAGTACAAGTAAAAAGTAAAACAAAGCAAATGCAGTTTGAATGACATTTTTTATATTTTGGTAAACTTGTCAAATACACTTAAAATAATGTACCCAACCAAGTGCAGGCAAAATTAAACCTGCTAATAGATATACCTGCAGGCATCATTTAGTTAAGAAAATTAGGTGCTTTACCTATAACACAAGGTTAACTTAACCTGCTTTACAACTGAACCAGCTTCTTAGTAAACCCTCCAGGACAGAAAATACAAAGTTTTTGTAAGCCTTAAGTTTTCCCTTCAAGTAAGGTCAGTGCTGAAAATGAGAAAAATAAATAGTACAGAAAATGCGGCCAACATGAAGAAAAAGAACTGTTACGATTACTCTACTTCACAAATCAGTGAACCAGTCAATGCTACAGTCAGTAGGTGGTGCACACAACTGGTCATTATGCAAAAGAAAAAAAGAATTGGGAGGGAAATGCAGCTTATTGGCATCTGTAAACCTGGTTTTGAACTTGCATGCCTTTCCTATATTCGTTAAATTGAGTCTAAATTGCTATCGCTATGGCTTCCGTCCCCCTTGAACAGAGGAGTCTAGGTAGCCTGCTACAGTCAACATTAGGCCTAAGCTAAATACACCACGTATGGAACTGAAACAATGCCAAACAAAGTTCATTTATGGTCAACGTTTCACAATACAGTAGTGTCTAGTGACCAAGCTATAGTTACTGAAACAGGAGGATTATAACCATTTCATAAGAAGTTACCTCGATGTGTTTCTTCAAGTTGGACGGGGAGTTTTTGTAAGATAGAATTTCCATGTGGCTGCTACTGATTGCGAGACTTGCTTTGTGTTTAATGGGAGAAGTGAAACAGGTGTATCCTAATTAAAAGTAAAGAAATCAAGAAATGGCAAAAAATGTGGAATGAAGATAAGAAAGGAAGAAGATTATATGAAGTACAAAAGTCAGTTCAAATTCGAAGCATTAATGAACGAAACAGAAGAGAAGAAATAATAATTAGTAGATTAAGAGTAGGTCATACCTACTTAAATGACATGCTTTATAAAATAGGGAGGAAAAATAATGATAAATGTGAGAGATGTGGAGAGAAAGAAAATGTAGAACACATATTGATGAACTGTAAGTCAAATGAACTCGAAAGGGAAGAATTAAAGAGAATAGTTAGAAATATAGGGCATGAATGGAATCTTAAAGGTATATTAGGAAATGAAGGAAACATAACAGATATTCACAAATTAAGGAAAGCCTTGTTTATTTATCTTAAGAATACAAAATTAAAAAATAGAATTTAATAGATGTGAAGTAATGCTTCTACACACTCATGTACAGTAGGTGGCGGTATGCACCTTAAAGTTGCTTGTGATCCGCCATAATAGAAAAGAAGAAGAAGAAGCAGGTGTATCCTATTGGAGGTGATGAACAAGTCCAGGCAAGCAGGCTACGGACTTTGTTCGGTAGCCTACTTGCTACTTGCTAATCAGTAGGTGGGGTCAAAACACTTTGTTTCTCTCTCTCGCGCTTTTTTGTAACGAGTAACTAAACCACACATTGAAAATGTATCGGAGTAAAAGTACGCAATTAAGTTCGGAAATATAGTGAAGTAAAAGTGAAAGTCATCAAAAATTTTCATACTGCAGGAAAGTATGAAGTACTCCAAAATATACTTAAGTAAAGTAGTGAAGTATTTTTACTTCGTTACTATACAACACTGGTTTCAAGTCCGTTCTTTAGAAATGGCAGCGTGTCTGCTGGCAGAAAGCTAGCCAGACTAAAGCTAGCCAGGCTAAAGCTGGCCAGGCTAAAGCTAGCCAGACTAAAGCTAGCCAGGCTAACGCTGGCCAGACTAAAGCTAGCCAGGCTGAAGCTGGCCAGGCTAAAGCTGGCCAGACTAAAGCTAGCCAGACTAAAGCTAGCCAGACTAAAGCTAGCCAGGCTAAAGCTAGCCAGGCTAACGCTGGCCAGACTAAAGCTAGCCAGGCTAACGCTGGCCAGACTAAAGCTAGCCAGGCTAAAGCTGGCCAGGCTAAAGCTGGCCAGGCTAAAGCTAGCCAGGCTAACGCTGGCCAGGCTAACACTAGCCAGGCTAAAGCCTTCCAGGCTAAAGCTGGCCAGACTAAAGCTGGCCAGACTATAGCTGGCCAGACTAAAGCTAGCCAGACTAAAGCTAGCCAGGCTAACGCTGGCCAGACTAAAGTTGGCCAGACTAAAGCTAGCCAGGCTAAAGCTAGCCAGACTAAAGCTAGCCAGGCTAAAGCTAGCCAGACTAAAGCTAGCCAGGCTAAAGCTGGCCAGGCTAAAGCTGGCCAGGCTAAAGCTAGCCAGACTAAAGCTAGCCAGGCTAAAGCTAGCCAGACTAAAGCTAGCCAGACTAAAGCTAGTGTGGCACCCGAGTGGAGTACCCAATATGGACTAGCAGGGATTGTGAACAGAGTTCCAACAACCAGTAAAAGTTCCAATAATTTATTTTAAAAACAGGAAATCAAAAGAAAGAGGAGGCGCAGGCAGTCCTTGGTAACCAAGTCAAAACGAGTCTATAAAATAGATGCTTAGCTCCAGCCTCTGGTGAACCTCAGCCGCACCCTGGTCCCGACGGCTCCTCCAGCCGGCCACACGCTTCTCAACGGCGACCAGTCGAGTAACCCGCGTCCGCCAACAGCAACCCGACGGATGGCGCTTCCTGGCAACCCGTCCTCTCGTCGCTAGTTCCTGAGCCTGCTCGTGCCGTCCTCCACAAAAAGAACAGCCCAAGTCCGTCCGCCTCTCCTGTCTGGATGTCTCACCATCGATGATTTTATCCCAGTCCCAGTCTGCACGCTGCTTAATCAGAATGCGGAACACCTGTGCTGATGCAGTGGGCGTCTCCGGGTGCGCGTGGCACGTGACCTCAAAAACATGCAACACAACAATAAACACTTCAAAACATAACAACAATCCTAAGCAACAAATATAAAAAACATCACTTGAACTCAAGAGGAAAAACGAGGCCACATTACCACACCAGCCAGACTAAAGCTAGCCAGGCTAAAGCTAGCCAGACTAAAGCTAGCCAGACTAAAGCTAGCCAGGCTAAAGCTGGTCAGACTAAAGCTAGCCGGACTAAAGCTAGCCAGGCTAAAGCTGGCCAGACTAAAGCTAGCCAGGCTAAAGCTAGCCAGACTAAAGCTGGTCAGACTAAAGCTAGCCAGACTAACGCTGGCCAGGCTAACACTAGCCAGGCTAAAGCTGACCAGGCTAAAGCTAGCCAGACTAAAGCTAGCCAGACTAAAGCTAGCCAGGCTAAAGCTAGCCAGACTAAAGCTAGCCACACTAAAGCTAGCCAGGCTAAAGCTGGTCAGACTAAAGCTAGCCGGACTAAAGCTAGCCAGGCTAAAGCTGGCCAGACTAAAGCTAGCCAGGCTAACGCTGGCCAGACTAAAGCTAGCCAGGCTAAAGCTGGCCAGGCTAACGCTGGCCAGACTAAAGCTAGCCAGGCTAAAGCTAGCCAGGCTAACGCTGGCCAGACTAAAGCTAGCCAGGCTAAAGCTGGTCAGACTAAAGCTAGCCGGACTAAAGCTAGCCAGGCTAAAGCTGGCCAGACTAAAGCTAGCCAGGCTAACGCTGGCCAGACTAAAGCTAGCCAGGCTAAAGCTGGCCAGACTAAAGCTGGCCAGACTAAAGCTAGCCAGGCTAAAGCTGGCCAGGCTAAAGCTGGCCAGGCTAAAGCTAGCCAGGCTAACACTAGCCAGGCTAAAGCCTTCCAGGCTAAAGCTGGCCAGACTAAAGCTGGCCAGACTATAGCTGGCCAGACTAAAGCTAGCCAGACTAAAGCTAGCCAGGCTAACGCTGGCCAGACTAAAGTTGGCCAGACTAAAGCTAGCCAGGCTAAAGCTAGCCAGACTAAAGCTAGCCAGGCTAAAGCTGGCCAGACTAAAGCTAGCCAGGCTAAAGCTGGCCAGACTAAAGCTAGCCAGACTAAAGCTAGCCAGGCTAACGCTGGCCAGACTAAAGTTGGCCAGACTAAAGCTAGCCAGGCTAAAGCTGACCAGACTAAAGCTAGCCAGACTAAAGCTAGTGTGGCACCCGAGTGGAGTACCCAATATGGACTAGCAGGGATTGTGAACAGAGTTCCAACAACCAGTAAAAGTTCCAATAATTTATTTTAAAAACAGGAAATCAAAAGAAAGAGGAGGCGCAGGCAGTCCTTGGTAACCAAGTCAAAACGAGTCTATAAAATAGATGCTTAGCTCCAGCCTCTGGTGAACCTCAGCCGCACCCTGGTCCCGACGGCTCCTCCAGCCGGCCACACGCTTCTCAACGGCGACCAGTCGAGTAACCCGCGTCCGCCAACAGCAACCCGACGGATGGCGCTTCCTGGCAACCCGTCCTCTCGTCGCTAGTTCCTGAGCCTGCTCGTGCCGTCCTCCACAAAAAGAACAGCCCAAGTCCGTCCGCCTCTCCTGTCTGGATGTCTCACCATCGATGATTTTATCCCAGTCCCAGTCTGCACGCTGCTTAATCAGAATGCGGAACACCTGTGCTGATGCAGTGGGCGTCTCCGGGTGCGCGTGGCACGTGACCTCAAAAACATGCAACACAACAATAAACACTTCAAAACATAACAACAATCCTAAGCAACAAATATAAAAAACATCACTTGAACTCAAGAGGAAAAACGAGGCCACATTACCACACCAGCCAGACTAAAGCTAGCCAGGCTAAAGCTGGCCAGACTAAAGCTGGTCAGACTAAAGCTAGCCAGGCTAAAGCTGGTCAGACTAAAGCTGGTCAGACTAAAGCTAGCCAGACTAAAGCTAGTCAGACTAAAGCTAGCCAGGCTAAAGCTGGTCAGACTAAAGCTAGCCGGACTAAAGCTAGCCAGGCTAAAGCTGGCCAGGCTAAAGCTGCGGCGGTGGACCACGACAACGTGGCGCATCTGTTGCATCCTAGAAGTATTTTTCATTTATTGAATATATTTTATTTGGCCAATTGTTTTTGTTCAGCCGTGGAAGCATTACAGAATCTGAGCTGCGTGCTACGTCACTGATTGGTTGGGTAGCGGAAGTGTGTCAGTTGTAACGTTGTAGTTCTAAAAAGAAGAAACTTTGTAACGGTTTTCTGACTGTTTCTGAGGAGAACAATTCCTCAAGAAAATACACACAGCGTGGGCAAATAAAGTTTCCGAAATGAAGAAGGACTCCTGTCTGTTTTGTGAGTGCAACACATCCTCCTGCGGGTAAATATCTAACTAACATGGCACAGTACACATTTGTCATGTACGATCATTTGAGTCAAACTTTTACTACAATTGTAAAACCTGATCATAGACATTATACAGCACAAGTGTTTAGTTATAACCATAACCTGTCAAGTCTCCCGTTTCTTTCCAGGAAACCTCCGTATTTTACCTCCCTCTCTCCCGTATTAGTATTTTCCCTAATATCCCGTATTGTTCCCCCCCCCAATAGGATTCAACATCAAAAACACACAAACATACACAAAGAAGAAAATATTCAGTCATTTACATGTTCCTGTTTTTAGGCTTGAGGTTTATTTTGGGATTATCAATATGCTGTGGTAGATTAGCTTCCGCGTGACGTCACGCTGCAATGTGTGGAGAGATCAAGTCAATATGGCTGCCGTCATTCTGTCTGATCAACGAGAACGTCTTGCTGGTCGTATTTTCTGATTTGACTTTGTGGGGTTCCAGCTGCGCCTGACGCAGCTCTGGATCACATGGAGGAGTTGGAGACCAGACTCCAGAAAGTGGATTTGTCTGCCACACTTTTTAGCCGTTTCTGTGCCTCTGACGACCAGTTCCGCTTCTACACCAAATTTCCATCTGAGCGTGTTTTCCGGATGTTCTGGCAGTCCGTTGCATCCTCTGCTTCCTGTCTTGCGTACTGGAGCAGGGCGCAGAAACTGGAAGCGATTGCTGCAGCCGGCCTCTGATGGACGACTTCCTCATCTATTCTTTCAGGGTGGCAGTGGGCATGAAGGAGCAACTTATTGCTGACATGTCAGAGTTGCTACTGTCAGCCGAGTCTATTACTATCAGCTACCTCTATCTAAGCCACGTCTCCCATCAACACGTGGCTCAGTCGTGAGGAGGTGAAAGCCAGTCTGCCTCAGAGATTCCTGAAGTTGACTCCAAATGTCCGCATCATCTTGGGCCGAACACACGTTTCCCTGGAGGCAGCGCCGTCTGAACGGCTCTGTGCCCGCAGACGGCGCTGCGCTCCGAAGGGCCTGCTGGGAGCGGCTGACCTTCATCTCAGCGCTGCGTCTCTCACGGAGACGTCACCACGGTCAGCGGACTCCTTCCTCTCCTGGAGCCGGGCCACCGAGTCGTGGCACACGGAGGCTTCCTGGATCACGTTGGAGCCAAACTCTCTGTTCCACCATGCGGGCATCCTGACCAGTTCAACCAGTTCAGCCAGTCAGACGAGACCCGGGCCAGAGTTAAGAGCTTCCACATCTGGGACGGTGCTGCTGTGTTCTGGCAAATTTCCAAAATGACTAAAACTCCTGAATTGTTTCTTCATGCTTTGGATTTGAACTCAGTTTTTCCAGCTCAACATGAAGAAACCAACTAAATAGAAACATTTTCAGTTGGCAGCATGCAGGTTATTTATGCTGGTCTTGGAAAACGTTCTTTCCTGCAATACTATTTCTCCATAAATTTTCCATATTATAATAATAAAAAAACAGAATTTGTGGCGACAGAACAAAGCAGGCGCTGTGTGAAACTGTGACGGTCTGCTGGGTGAGGTGGCCTGCAGCCTCTCAGCGTTTCTGCCAGTCGTTCTTGTTTTTTAGACAAATTATGCCCAGGAACAAAGAGTCGTCTGCTTTTTCCTTTTCTCTCCCTAAACTTCAGATGCTTTCTCCTCTCGTCGATTGTCTTAATATCTGCCCGTTTACATTCCTAACAGGAACGCGGCACTAAGTGTTATTTTCTCTGATTATCTGCACTAAACCCTCTCGGTGTGATCGCTGTTTCCTGGATGCAACTCAAAGAAATGATTTGTAGATATTTTTTCTCTGAAGTTTCTATTAATTTAGTGAAATTCAGAAGGAGATGTGTTAAAAATGAAAGCCAGGTGGTGGTAGAAAGCTTCCTGTCACGCTGACAGAATGCCAAAGTGATGAAGGTCTATGAAAAGAGACTTTATCATAGAAAATGTTAATAGGCAAGTCAGTAAATGAGCTTCAGTTCCTGTTTTCATTCAGACTATTCCAAGAATCACATGGGAACAAACTACCATCAGCTGTTCGTAGTGTAAACAGACATGTAGTTTAGATGCATGGTGACCCGGTCTAAGGGATGCTGGACCGGAGCCGGGTCGGCAGTTCTGACCTGAGTCTAATAGGTTTGGACCTTTTCTGTCTGAAGTCGACACCAGCTGGTTTCCAGTTTGGTTTGTTTGGGATCTGAACTGGTTTATGTTGGAGGCTCATTACTTCAGAGCTGGTTTTGGTTCTGGTTCTGTTGTTGTAAGGTGGCCCATCTGCCAGCAGAGGAGATGTTCTGGTCTGGTCCGGTCCGTTAATCCGAGGGTCGGATGATGAGTAGTAAACATCTTAATCCGGCCGATCAGCTTAACGCACATTTACCTTCCTTCAGACGCAAAGTTCTGACCCGGAGCAGAACCAGCAGGTCTGGACCAGAACCAGCAGGAAGCTCCTCAGTAAAAGCTTGAAGCTCCGTGAGTCAGACTGACAGGAAACAGAAAACACTCATCTATTATGAACAGCAGGGAGAGTGTGTGTGTCAGTGTGTGTGTGTGTGTGTGTGTGTGTCAGTGTGTGTGTGCGTGTCAGTGTCTGTGTGTGTGTGTCTGTGTGTGTGTCAGTGTCTGTGTGTGTGTGTCTGTGTGTGTGTCAGTGTGTGTGTGTGTCTGTGTGTGTGTGTCAGTGTGTGTCCTGTCAGCTCCTCCTGCTGTAGCCGTTTGTTCGCAGAGACATGAATGATTGAGGAGCAGTGAGGCTTTCTGCAACGCTCAACACCTGCTGCTATTAATGTTTACACACTGACACACACACACACTGTCATATTTCCATCTCAGGAACTGGTTCTGGTTCCGTGGGTCAGTTTCCTGTAGAACTGAACCAGAATCTTTCTGATAGTAGAGCAGATAGATGTTGAGCTCTGTATGTAGATTAGGTTTCTAGACTGCTTCTTTAAACTGGCAGTTCTGTGGACCGGAACCGGGTCGTGTAGTAAACCCAGTCTGAAATAGAATTAAGCTAAATAGAAAGCTGATGTTAGTTTTTTTCTGATAAATCTCTGCAGCTCAAATTAATTGTTTTGTTTTTTATTCATATTAGTTTCTGCTAGTTTTATAATTATTTAGTTTTCTGTTTTTTGGTTTCTCTGCCTTTAATCATCTCAGGTTATAAATGTGACTGTAGATAAACTTTCAGTAAAACAGGTTAAAGCAGAACCATTAGTGCTGACCTTTGACCTGCTGACCTTTGACCAGCGGAGGGTTCTGGCCCGCTTAGATCCGGCCCAGTTTTCTTGGTTCTGGTGTTTCTGTGATATTTCTCTAGATCCCTGGAGGCGTTTTCCATCTGAGTGAATGAATCTGAGTGGGCAGGTCCCATCTGCCATTTTCCAGGTTATTCTCTGAGTTGACCACCAGAGGGCAGCAGATCCGTCGTGTTGGACCTTTAAATGTCTCAGGTCAGGGTGAACTGGATCAGAGGAAAGAGTCTCAGTTCAGCAGATCTGAGTTACTGGATGTTTTAGTCATCCCCTAAAGCAGAACCAGGTCTGACCCTTGACCTTCTGTCCCCTCAGATATGGCGACATGGTCCCAAAGACCATCATGGGGAAGCTCTTCGGCTCCGTCTGCTCCCTGAGCGGCGTGCTGGTCATCGCCCTGCCCGTCCCCGTCATCGTGTCCAACTTCAGCCGCATCTACCACCAGAGCCAGAGAGCCGAGAAGAGGCGAGCGCAGAAGGTACGGGCCTTCCTCACACCTGCAGAGTCTTCCTCATCCTGAGACGGTTGATGATGCGAGGAGCCGCCGTGTTGGAGCAGGAAGTCCGCCTTGCTAGTTCTATCTGGGGTTGGTGTGGCTCCCAGTTTCGCAGTAGGTAGTGTGACTTTGGAGAGCGTTCCAGTTGACTTTCCCACTGGGAAGCTGGAATTTCCCACTTCTGAGTGCAACTGGAACGCAACAATCAGAACAAACTGCTTCACCTGACCTTCATCACCTGGATCCAGATGAGAAGAACCAAATCTGCAGACGGGGGGGGGGGGCACACCGGGCAGCAGGTAGCAGCTGATTGGTCCAGATCTGGAGGTAACCATGGAGACAAGCCCTCCCTCTCTCCCTGTCAGGTTGAGTGGCTGCAGGTTGCTGCACGTGCAATGACCTCAGTGGACCTGCAGCAGTCAAAGGTCAAAGGTCAGAGATGGTCTGCTTGTGTCCGGGTCCAGAACTTGGTTGGATCATGGTCAGACAGCAGCCTGTAGTTCCACCTTTTGCCCACTAGGTGGCGATACGAAGCTTCTGCTTGTTATAATCTACAGTTTGTGTGGCTCCTTCAGCGCCACCTGGTGCAGCCTGATGGTGGTGCAGCCTGAAGTGGCTGCTTCAGCCTCCAGCAGGACAAAACTGTTCAGATCCATCTGCAGGTCACTGCTGCTCATTCGCCCATCATGGACGCCCTCCTGACCTCGTGACCTCTTGTTTATACTTGAGGGACATCCAAGCTAGTGTTCAGGTTGCTTCTCAGGGTTTGTTTTGGTTGGATTTTCGTTGCCTTCAGGAGTCTGAAGAGATTAAACTTCAGTCCCAGGCAGACCCTGGTGACCGTTTTACACCTCTGGTCCGGTCCAGCACTGATCCGGTCATCAGAAATCTCCTGCTGCTCTCTAAGCCGCCTGAAACCAAGCAGCTGCTGAGATTAGCATGAATGGCTGCTGTTTCTGTACTTCTCTACCTCAGTGGTCTCAAACTGGACTCCTCAAGTGCCGAAGTTCTGAAGCTTCTAGATGTGTCCCTTCTCGAACTTGACTTAAAAGTCTGAACTGCCTGGAGCAGTCCAGAGCGAGGCAGAGAGAGGCTGCAGGAGACCAAACCTTGATGGCCTGGAGTTTGAGACCACTGGTTTAATCTGTCAGCATGTGGAGGAATGAACCAATCAGCATGCAGGATCATTGTGACCCAGAGGACAGGCCGAGGAGCCAATCAGCTGGTGAGGTGTTGTAGCAGATCTGTGTCTCAGCCACGGTCCTCCAGGCAAGGCTCTGCAGCAGAAGCAGCAGCTCTGGCTATTGGGCAATGGAGGTTCTTCTGCAGACATCAGGTGTTTCCCTCCACCTGTAAGATCCTCTTGATCAGCTTTCTGAACCTTCTCTGTCTGAGACGAAGCTTTGAACAGCAGCTCCAGGTTGGATGTCCTGACTCTGTCCCTCTGGGTCACATTCAGCCTGAAACCTGCTGCTGGGGGTTAACAGCTGGGATCCTCTGAATGCGCTGATGCTGGTCCAGTCCAGATGTGTCCACCACAGCATGGTGGCTCAGATAATGGCAATGTTTGTGTCCTACAGGCATCCAAAGAAGCAGGCCAGGCACTGGTGTGCAAGATCAACCCCAACTTTGAGCTGCAACATCACCACCTGCTCAACTGCCTGGAGAAAACCACGGTGAGAACCTGAGGTCAGAGAGAACCTGCCCCTGAAGTCAGCCCATGATCTTCTCACTTCCCCTTTGCTCCTCAGAACCACGAGTTTGTGGACGAGAAGTTGTTTGAGTTGAGCTGCCGGGACCTAAGTCCGGTAAAGCAGCTCTCTCCATCTTCCTCCATCTCCTCGTCCTCACCTCGTGGCTTCTTCTGCTGTGGCCACAAGATAAGGAAGACCTTCAACATCCCCAACTCCAACATGTCTCTGGGTCTGCAGGGCAGCTTCCAGGAGCTGAGCACCATCCAGATCAGGGAGCGGCCAATCATCAACAGGTTGGTGCAGATCCATCAAGGTGGTCATGGTTCCTTATCCTCATGGAGGTTCCTGATATTCAGGCTAATGAGCATCAGGAACCTTCAGAAGATCATGAAAGGTCACAGCTTGGGTTATGTCTGGATGACGGATGAGTAGCAGCAGGTTCTAGAGATTCTAAAACTGGTTCTGGAGTTTTTACTTGGGTTTAGATTATCAAAACGTTGCAGGACACTGGCCCTTGTGGCCTGGAGTTTGAGACTGCTGCTCTGAAAGAATCAGAATCTCTGAGATATTGAGGAGCTTTTAGAGCCACCATATCTGTGGAGATTTCAGCAGCTGTGAAGGTCCCACATGATAGATTAATTCAGAGATCAACTTTTCAGCTGCTGAACCACAGAGAGGCAGTTCTGGTCTGTTCCCTGCAGCCGTACTGAGCAAACACATGGCAGCAGCTGGTCACGTGCCGCGGTCATGTGACGGAGCGTTCCCATGCAGTCAGACGGCAGGAATCCAGAGTATGCATGTCTGTGGGAGGACTGGGAACCAGCTCCTGGTTTTTCAGTTTCAGCCATGAGGTGATGACTGATGGAAGATCTGCAACCTGAACAATCAGACCTAATGGACACCTGAACTGTTTTACCTGTCGGACCCTAACGGACAACTGAGAGGCAGGGGTGTAATACTGACTGACTGAAACTTCACAGGAGAACCACAATACTCACAAATCATTTATTGTGAAGCAAAATATAAATGACCAAATATTGACTCCAGATGTTAACTCCAGAACATTCTCCTGTTTGTCTTCCTGTCCCAGTCGATCCAGTCTGAATGCCAAGTTTGAAGAGACGCTCCCTCTGAACTGTGAGCCGCCATACCTTTTCCCGTCTGTCGTCAGCATTCCCACACCTAACACCACTCCAGACGGAGACCGGACCTCCGGTTCTCCCGACCACTGCCAGGCCAACATCGTCCGGGTTTCTGCTCTCTAGAGTCCAGCTGGCCGAGGGGCTGACGGCGGGAGGACGTCCCAGAGAGGAATGTCTTCCACTGAAACACCAACACTGCTGTAATTACTCTGCGTTCCAGGTCCGGCCGCATCCACAGGAGTCTGGGGAATCTTCAGCTCAAACACTGGAGACAATCCAGTTAGGAACAAACCAACCGGAGCCTGCAGACCTGCTGGTTCCACTGGTTCTACTGGGTTGGAGGCCATATTACTGAGCCACTCAGGGTTTCCAGTGATTTTACTGGGATATTCCACTTAGGGTCATGACCCAACATTAACCTAAGGAGCCCCAAAATAACCAAACATTTTCTTCTTGTTCACCACTGAAAACATCTCCAGCCCTCTGCCCCAGGAACTACTTCTTCCAGTAGTTTGTGTTCTTAAGCAAAGAACAAAGAGCAAGTAATGAACCGCTTTTAAAGACCGGAAACAGAAATAGCTGAAACTTCAACCAGCTCACCACCAGGAGGCAGCATAACGGGTGGATACCGGAGGAGAACTAGAGCCAGAATCCAGCTGGGTTTCCTTCAGATGATTGTGAATGAGCTGACCGAGCAGCCGTCTGCTGCACCCAGGTTTTATCTGCTGGTAAATTTGGTTGCTATGTGAGATGACATGATGGGCTGTTTGTGGTGCTTAGCAGAGAAATCTTTTTGCTGTGATATCTTTATCATTTTTTAATCTTTCTGCCTATGCATGTTAATGTAAACAGTCATGTTGAGTCTCCTGAGCTAGCGCTCAGATTTACAGCATGCTCCTGAACGCTTTGCTCTACCACGACTCGTCTGGGAGGAAAAGGACCGAGAGGATTATTGTCCTTCGTTGTTTATTAGAATAAAACTGAATGAAATCACTTAAAAATATTTAGTGGAAACGGCCTGTTAGCCGCTGGTTTAGAGCACGGCGGCTGTTAGCAGCTAGTTCTCCTTCATCACTTCCTGCCTGGATGGTGCGTTCCAGTGAGGCAACAGGCTGGAATATTTCTGTTCACATGAGTCATTCTGTTGTTATTAATGTTTTTATGAGATCCATAAAGGTCTTTAAAACCTAAGCGACTCTTAACTGGACGCCTCCTCCTGATGATGACCAGGCTGAGGATGGAACTTCCCTGCATCACTTCCTGGTTTCGGAACAGGAAGTGATGATGATCCAGCCTTCATCCTGCTCCTGTGGTTCTGGTTTGGCTGGATGGATTCAGTCCAACTCTGGTTGTAAAAGATCTGCTCATAGTTTCTGGTGAACGTGTCATGTTCTTCCATTCTGTGATGATATGACGTTTTCAGCCACAGGATATTTTCCTAAAGCCATGCATGTGTGGAGCAAACAGGAGTGATTATTTATCTGTTCAATAAAGACCATTATTATCACTTCTCCTGGCCTCCATCATTCTGACCCAACCACCAACCATCGTCCAGCAGGTGGACAGTCCAGCAGGGTCACTGGACTGGCCGAAACTTTAAGATCGACTGCAGCAGCCTCAGCTCCGCTACCGGCAGCACCAACAGGTCCAGGTGTCCATTAGGGAGTGAAGCAACAGTTCAGTTCCTGACCTTCATAGATGACAGGTTCAAAGGTTGCTTCTGGTCCTCTGGACACTCATCCTGGGCTGATGGGGACTTTTCCGTCCCAGTACCATCCAGTCTGAGCAGCGCCAAGACGTTTCTGGGTTGGGTTCTGGTCCGTTTATCCTGACAAATTGGTTGCAGCAGCAACAGCAAACATTCTGACACAGAGCCTCGTCAGGTCTGACTCCTCTGTGGTTTTCTGGACCGGTAGACCAGTAGACCAATGGAGCCAATTGGCCCATTGGCAGTAAACCGTCTCCAGGAGCACCAAGCTGCCTCCAGCTCTGGCTACATCCTGGTTCCTGGCTCCCAGATTACTCCAGATTCTGTGGTTCTGTACGGCGGAGTCAGTATAACCCTTTCCATGCGGCGCCGGGCGCCTCCAGGTCCTCCAGCCCGGCCTCAGCAGCTCTCTGGTCTCCGGGTCCGACCCGGTCGTCGACACTGGTTCCGTTGGTGCCTACGACTGAACCGGACTCTCCAGGCGGCCTAGGGGTTCCGTATGAGTCTGGCTGCTGATGGTGGCGGCCGTAGTACAGCGCCCAGAGCAGCGTGAGGGTGAGCGCCATGGCCAGGATCTGCGCCACGCCGATAGAAACCCCCAAGAAACGCAGAACCTGCAGCGGCTTGGTTCCCCGGATGAAGCGGTAGACCTTCAGACCGCAGCCCTGAAACACAAACAGGAGGCTGTGATTGGCTGAGAGTCCGGAGCTGTCCTGGCCAATCAGAGGCGGCGAGGCTCACTTCCTGGTGCAGGTCACTGAGGTCATGCTGGTGGGCGCGACCAGCGCAGCCGGGGAACTGATTGGTGCAGCAGGAGTCAGGAGGAAACTCCATCTCTGTCATCTCCAGCCAGTCGGTGAAGTAGATCACCCCACAGCACTGAAACTGGTCACAACACACACACACACACACACACACACACACACACACACACACTGTAAGCGCACAGGTCACATGACCATAGCAGCTCTCTGTGAGTGTGTGTGTGTTACCTGTGTCTGGAAGCTGTCCCAGGTGTGTGTGAGCCACTGGTAGCGCTGCAGGCTGTAGTCCGGCATCCGGGACTTCAGGCTTATCATGTCGGCTCGCTGGACTGAGGGCTGCGCGCGCACACACACACACACACGCATACACACATTTGTCAGTGATCGTGGCCTTGGCCGTCTGCATGTTTCCATCATCAGCTGAAGGAACTGCTAGCTGAGGCTAACCTGCTGCCTCCTGCTCAAGCAGATGTTAGTATTTCAATCATTATCTCATTTAGCAGTTTAGCTTCCGGTATTTTCTATGTGTTTAGTGGTTTAGCTTTAGCTTCTGTTGACATTTTTATGTTTGGCGTTAGCGTAGCTAAGATCTTTTGGTTAGTGAATCGAACTTTTCAGTTAGCTGTACCGCCACTGGGATAACTACTGGTGATGTAATGACAACCATGGCGGCCATTTAAAAAAAATGTTTACCAGAAAAAGGAAAGAAGATCAAGAAAATATAAAAGGTTCAAAATA